>NW_025962133.1:671207-678779 GCF_017589495.1 Alosa alosa | reverse complement strand
TTACAGTACCCTACCCACTCCTATCTTCACATAACACGTCCCCTCCTACCTATGCCCCCACCCAACACCAGATACATTCACACACATAGACCCCCTAGGCCCACACACACATATGCATCCACCTTAACCTCCACTAGACCCCCCTCTTCACACACACACACACACCCCACTCCACCACCAGACATGTACACAAACACTCTCAGACATGAACCAGATCCCCTCACACGCCAACAAGCCAAACAATACTTTAAATTAATCCAAGTCACACATCACAAACAGATCACACACACAGCTCTGGATACACACACTTTCCCCACAGGCATGTACAGACAGGTCACCAAACTCACAGAATTCATCAAACCAGCCGCCCCCACACCCCAGACACTAGAACTACTCAGAAACAACACAACACAGTGGATGGAACAGAACATGCAAATTTTACACAACCACTACACCTCACAAATTTTAAATTTTACTACATCTTCAGCACCTTTTAACAACACAGCTTTTCAAATAGCGTGTGGCTGGGCCAGGAAGAGGTACCAGAAAAGATTCACCGACTCCACTCTTCCCACAGTTCACCTGGCCCTCAACCCCCCCTACTCCCGCCCCTTTGCCTACACCCCCTCCTCCCCATACCCCCCCATCTACTTTAACATGCCTTTCAGATTTTCCACCACTTTCATCCACAACTTCACCATCACACACAACCACAGACACGTTAGCTCAAACACTTCCCAACCCTACTTCCACTTCCCCTCCCACTTCCACCCTTCCAACCATACACAATCCCCACACACCACCAGGATCCACCAACTTACAGACTCACACACATACAACACTGACAGCTGACACACTCACTACACCACACTTTACACCTCCACGCACTCCTGCTAACACAACCACACACCTTTCCCCCTACATAATATCACAAGCACATACAGCAAAGCCACTACCCCAGCGTCCCACATTGAGAGTCACCACACAGTTTCACCACACAATACACAGCCAACCTGAAATAAACACTACCCCCACCACCACACACTCACCCAGGTCAACACGTACACAACCCCCCAACCACTTAGTAGTACACACCCTCGATAATATAGTTTCCTTGTCCCCACAGCACCCACCAGAGGAGGAGAGGGAGACTCCGGCACCTCCACAGCTGGAGAGGGCGATGACGAAAGGGCGGACTCATCAAGTCAAACGATTTGTCACAACCGCAGCTGAGCCCTCTCCATCAAAAGCTGTGGGACCGCCGGAGACACCCAACCCTCCTATCCCTTCCACACCACACACCATCTCCAACCTCCTCTTACAACCCACACCACCCACTACACACCTCTTCCACCCCACTTACCACCGGGCCCTCAGAAACAAACTGGAAGAATGGTCAATTTCAATACACAAACCACTAGCCTTCATAGGAGATTCCAATCTCAATAGGATTCCCCCCTTCACCCACCCCGATATACAAATTGACAGTTACCCTGGAGCCACCACCTACCACTTTGCCAAACTCTTACAGAAAACCACCCCCCTTCCCCTAGTGAAGTCGGTGGTCTTGTCAGTGGGCCTCAACAACAAGGACCATGACCCCAAAAACACCAGCATCAGACAGTTCCTCATCCTCTACAAACATGCTTCTACAGTTTTCCCCAATGCAATCATACACATTCCCCTCATTAATTTTTCACCCCGCCTCACTACCCAACAGCAGGCCAATCTCACTCACATTAACCACTTTATAACTTCCCACTTCCCCCACATCCCCACTATCCCCCAGACACCTTTCACACCACCCAAGATAACATACACTGGACACCCCATACAGCTCATACAATCTTTACACATTGGTGCCAATATTTACATTTTCAATAACTCCACCCATAACCCTGGCCCCCCCAACTCCCACCCCCCCTCCTGCACACTCACCCCCTCCACCCACTCCCACCCTCCCTCATGATTTAATCATGAACCTTTCCACCCTTTTCCAACCCACTTCCCCACAACGCTCTCTGTTGGAGAGGGGGCTTACATTCATTCCACACACCACTCGCATGGACCGGGAGGAACTCCAGAGGGACCTATACCTTTATCACCGCCGCCTTAAAATACTCCATCACTTTTCCTCTGACGACACCTACACTCCCACCCCCTTCACTCTCCCCTCCACTTGGGAACCCCACACTTCACAATTAGATAAGAAATTAGTTAAGCACATTCACAGGGACAGGCGGGCACTCAATTCCTTTCTCAGACACCTCCTCCCCCACCACCAGCAACCTCACACTAGCGGAAAAACAGGCCATTTCACAACTCACAAACAATAAAAATATAGTCATCAAACCGGCGGACAAGGGTTCCAAAATTGTTATCATGGACACCCATCACTACCTCACTGAAGCACACAGACAGCTCAACAACACCCAGTTTTATACACCCATAGCACAGTCCACCCAACCCGCAGCACAGTCTGAAATCCGCCGGTTAGTCACCTCACTTTATCAACAACACTTCATTAACCATAAACAAAGTATATTTTTACAAGGACCGGACCACCCCCGACCACGACAATTCTATCTCCTCCCCAAAATTCACAAACCCCCACACACCTGGACAGTTCCCTCTCAGGTTCCTCCTGGTCGTCCCCATTGTGTCAGATTGCAACAGCACCACATACAACATTTCCATCTATATTGACTCCTATCTTAACCCCTTTCCAACAGACACCCTTCCTACCTCAAGGATACATACCACTTCCTCACTAGGCTTCGACCCATGGCAGTCCCACACCACACTCACCTCTTCACTTTAGACGTAGATAGCCTTTACACCAATATCAACACCCCCGCCGGTTTACAAGCAGTTCAAAACACTTTTCAAAAATACCCAGACCCTCACAGACCGGACACCATCCTCCTGCAACTTTTAGAAATCTGTCTCACTCACAATGATTTTAACTTTGACAAGAAACTTTACCTACAAGTACACGGGACTGCCATGGGTCAACGCTTTGCACCTTCCTACGCCAACATTTATATGAGTGAATGGGAGCAGGCCGCCCTGGCCAAGTGCCCCCTTCAACCCACTTTTTATTTTCGTTATCTGGATGACATCATTGGAGCTTGGCCACACCCCCTACAGGATTTCAACACTTTTTTAGACACCTTAAACTCACATCACCCATCCATCTCACTTAAGGCCACTATTGACCCTCACCAAATTAATTTTCTAGACACTACTATCTTTTTCACCCCTATTTCACCTACACATAAAACTTTTAGCTCCAAAGTTTATTTTAAACCCACGGACACTCACTCACTTTTGCACAAGCACAGCAATCACCCCAAACACACGTTTAGATCCATAGTTAAATCACAAATAATCCGCTTTCATCGCATCTGCTCCTTTCCCACAGACTTTCACTTTGCCATACAACAACTCTTTCAAGCCCTCCGTAAGAGGCACTATTCTAAACGCTTCCTCCGCCACATTAAGCACTTGACTTTGGCCGGCCTTGCTCCCACTCACTCATACACCCCAAACACTTGCCCATCACCCACTCCCACACCAGACCTTCCTCTTAACCCCAACCCGGACCCCAACCCAGACCCAGATCCTAATCCCAACCCTTTTCCTAACCTTAACCCTGACCCTAACCCCTACCCCTTTCCTAACCTTAACCCCAACCCTTTTCCTAACCTTAACCCCAACCCTTTTCCTAACCTTAACCCCAACCCCAACCCTTTGCCTAACCCCTAACCCCAATCCCAACCCCTTGCCTAACCCTAACCCCAACCCTTTTCCTAACCCTAACCCCAACCCTCTTCCTAACCCCAACCCTGACCCACCCCATCTCCTGCCCCTTATTGGCACCTACTCACACGGCATACAACACCTTCACCACACACTGAAACAACACTATACTGATTTCCAAACAACACACCCCACCTTCCAACACCACACACTCATCTCCGCATATAGACGCAATAAAAACCTCAAAGACCTCCTCATACGCACCACCTTCACCCGTCACTTACAACCACCACCCCCTAAAGAAAACTTACACTTCACCCCTCACCTATTCATCACTAATATCCATAGTCACTGTTCTGCACCCACTAATCCACTAAACTTAGACACTCCCAACATAGTATATGCAATCACCTGCACTCACTGTCACATGTTGTACATCGGGGAAACTGGACATACACTTCGCATAATACCTCAAACAACACCTGCACAACATACATAAAAATACACTCAACACTTATTTCACACACATTTCCAGACACACAACATCACACATTTGAGGGTCTGTGGCCTTGAAGGGAATCCAGGCTGGACAACTTTACAGAGGAAAAGAGCAGAGAGATTGTGGATTTTAAAACTTAAAACATTACACCCACAAGGTCTTAATGAAAAATTAAATTAAAGTTTTAAACCACTCTGTGTCCTTTTTACAGCTCCTCTCTTTTATTTCCTTTTAACTTTTATTTTATTCTATTTTATTTAATTTATTTGACTTTTAGATGGGATTAGTGGGGCGGGGACAACTGGCCAGTGCATAATGGTCCAAACAACCACTCACTAAAACAAATTTTAATTCTAATTTCCTAACTAAGGCCTTATTTTGGCATTGTGTGTGTGTGTGGGGGGGACCCATGAAGAGGGGCGGGGTACTGTATGGACAGTGCACAACATGGAGTCCTGACTTCGAAGGAGCTGGGACCCATGAGCCTGAGAACATTTTTTGTCAAACCTAATCAGCCAGGGCTCATGAAATCTGATTCCCTACACCCAAGGGAGAAAAGGACAAAACAAAAAAATACTAAGGCTATTCTGCCTAAACTTAAATTTTGCCTAAACTTAAACCCTAATCGGGAATGTTTTTACCGCCATAGCCATATTCATGGCATGACATTGGCGCCAAAGTCTATTTTGACTAGCCTATACCCTCATCTAAACTAAATCCTAACCCTAACCGATAGCAAACCTGCTTAAAAATCTAAGGCCTTATTTTGGCATTGTGTGTGTGTGGGGGGGGACCCCGAAGAGGGGCTTATGGACAGTGCACAACATGGAGTCCTGGACTTCGGTCTGGGACCCATGAGTTCGTGGAGAACATTTTTTCAAACCTAATCAGCCAGTGCCTCACTCTCTGATTCGGTGTCTTCCCTACACCTAAGGGAGAAAGACAACAAAAAAAAAAATTACTAAGGCTATTCTGCCTAAACTTAAAAAAGCTATTTTGCCTTAAACTTAACCCTCTAATCGGGAATGTTTTTTGACGTCATAGCCATATTCATGGCATGACATTACGCTAAAGTCTATTTTGACTAGCCTATACCCTCATCTAAACTAAATCTAACCTAACCGATAGCAAACCTGCTTAAAAAATAAGGCCTTATTTTGGCATTGTGTGTGTGGGGGGACCCCATGAAGAGGGGATGGACAGTGCACAACATGAGTCCTGGACTTCGTCTGGGACCCATGAGTTCGTGAGAAAAATTTTTCAAACCTAATCAGCCAGTGCCTCACTCTCTGATTGGTGTCTTCCCTACACCCAAGGGAGAAAGGACAAAAAAAAAAAAAAAAAATACTAAGGCTATTCTGCCTAAACTTAAGGCTATTTTGCTAAACTTAACCCTAATCGGGAATGTTTTTTACCGGCCATAGCCATATTCATGGCATGACATTTGGCGCCAAAGTCTATTTTGACTAGCCTATACCCCTCATCTAAACTAAATCCTAAATCTAACTGATGGCAAAACCTGCTTAAAAATCTAAGGCCTTATTTTGGCATTGTGTGTGTGTGGGGGACCTGATGAAGAGGGGCGATGGACAGTGCACAACATGGAGTCCTGGACTTCGGTCTGGGACCCATGAGTTAGGGGAGAACATTTTTTCAAACCTAATCAGCCAGTGCCTCACTCTCTGATTCGGGTGTCTTCCTGGTAACACACCTAAGGGAGAAAGGACAAAAAAAATACTAAGGCTATTCGATAAACATGGGACAAACTTAAGGCTATTTTGCCCATAAACTTAACTAGAATCAGGGAATGTTTTTTTAAAGGACCGGCACATAGCCATATTCACAGGCATACATTAAAACTTAAAGTCTATTTTGACTAGCCTATACCCCTCATCTAAACTAAATCCTAAAAAAACTAACCGATAGCAAACCTGCTTAAAAAATCTAAGGCCTTATTTTTAATTGTTGTGTGTGGGGACCCCGATGAAGAGGGGCTATGGACAAGGCACAACATGGGAGTCCTGGACTTCGGTCTGGGACCCATGAGTTCGATGAACATTTTTTCAAACCTAATCAGCCAGTGCCTCACTCTCTGATTCGGGTGTTTTCCCTACACCCTATAGGGAGAAAAGACAAAAAAAAAATACTAAGGCTATTCTGCCTAAACTTAAGGCTATTTTTGCCTAAACTTAACCCTAATCGGGAATGTTTTTTGAATGGCATAGCCATATTCATGGCATGACATTGGCCAAAAGTCTATTTTGACTAGCCTATACCCTCATCTAAACTAAATCCTAACCCTAACCGGATAGCAAACCTGCTTAAAAATCTAAGGTCTTATTTTGGCATTGTGTGTGTGTGGGGGGGGACCCTGATGAAGAGGGGCGATGGACAGTGCACAACATGGAGTCCTGACTTGGGTCTGGGACCCATGAGTTCGTGGAGAACATTTTTTTTTTCAAACCTAATCAGCCAGTGCCTCACTCTCTGATTCGGGTGTCTTCCCTACACCTAAGGGAGAAAGGACAAAAATACTAGGCTATTCTGCCTAAACTTAAGGCTATTTTGCTAAAACTTAACCCTATCGGGGAATGTTTTTTTACCGTCGCAACCATATTCATGGCATGACATTGGCTAAAGTCTATTTTGACTAGCCTATACCCTCATCTAAACTAAATCCTAGCCTAACCGATAGCAAACCTGCTTAAAATCTAAGGCCTTATTTTGGCATTGTGTGTGTGTGGGGGGGGACCCGGCGAAGAGGCGATGGACAGTGCACAACATGGAGTCTGGACTGGCTCTGGGACCCATGAGTTAGTGGAGAACATTTTTCAAACCTAATCAGCCAGTGCCTCACTCTCTGATTGGGTGTCTTCCCTACACCTAAGGGAGAAAGGACAAAAAATACTAAGGCTATTCTGCCTAAACTTAAGGCTATTTTGCCTAAACTAACCCTCACCGGGAATGTTTTTTTTCGGCCATAGCCATATTCATGGCATGACATTGGCGCTTAAAGTCTGATGACTAGCCTATACCTCATCTAAAAGCTAAATCCTAACCCAACCGATAGCAAACCTGCTTAAAAATCTAAGGTATTTTGGTTTTGTGTGTGTGGGGACCCCATGAAGAGGCCATGGACAGTGCACAACATGGAGTCCCTGGACTTCGGTTAGGACCCCAAGGAGTTAAAATTGAGAACATTTTTCAAAACCTAATCAGCCAGTGCCTCACTCTCTGATTCGGTGTCTTCCCTACACCTAGGGGAGAAAGGACAAAAAATTGTTTCAAGGCTTATTCTTTGCCCAAAACTT
>NW_025962133.1:640128-670707 GCF_017589495.1 Alosa alosa | reverse complement strand
GGGGTCAGGAAAAAAGACAGATTTTGAAAATTTCAAAATCTGTCAATTATTGTCCAAATTATTATTTTTTCACATCTACACATATGAAATGCATTAACTATGGCAACAAAATGAAAAAAAATTGGTCTGATTTTTTTCTTACTTTTCAGATTTTCTTAGTTTTCAGCGGTCAGGATCGCGAGAAAGTTTTTTTTTTACAAATTTCAAAATCTGTCAGATATTGTCCAAATTATTTTTATTTTCATGTCTAGATATGTGAAATGCATGAACTATGGCAAAAAAGTGAAAAAAAATTGGTCTGATTTTTTTCTTACTTTTCAGATTTTTTTAGAAAATTTTTTTCATAAAAGGTCCGGGATGAAAAAAAGACAGATTTTTAAAAATTTCAAAATCTGTCAATTATTGTCCAAATTATTTTTATTTCACATCTACACATGTGAAATGCATTAACTATGGCAACAAAAATAAAAAAAATTGGTCTGATTTTTTCTTACTTTTTCAGATTTTTTAGTTTTTGGGTCAGGATGAAAGTTTTTTTACAAATTTCAAAATCTGTCAGATATTGTCAAATTATTTTTTATTTCATGTCTAGATATGCGAAATGCATAAACTATGGCAAAAAAGTGAAAAAAATTGGTCTGATTTTTTCTTACTTTTCAGATTTTCTTAGTTTTCATTTAAAGTCTGGGGTCAGGAAAAAAAAGACAGATTTTTTGAAAAATTTCAAAATCTGTCAATTATTGTCCAAATTATTATTTTTTTCATGTCTAAACATGTGAAATGCATTAACTATGGCAACAAAATGAAAAAAAATTGGTCTGATTTTTTTTCTTACTTTTCAGATTTTCTTAGTTTTCATTTTAAGGGTCGGGGATCAGGAAAAAGAAGTTTTTAGAAAAATTTCAAAATCTGTCAGATATTGTCAAATTATTTTTTATTTCACATCTAAACATGTGAAATGCATGAACTATGGCAAAAAAAAATGAAAAAAAATTGGTCTGATTTTTTCTTACTTTTCAGATTTTTTTAGTTTTCATTTAAGGTCAGGATCAGGAAAAAAGACAGATTTTTGAAAAATTTCAAAATCTGTCAATTATTGTCCAAATTATTTTTTTTTCACATCTACACATGTGAAATGCATGAACTATGGCAAAAAAATGAAAAAAAAAATTGGTCTGATTTTTTCTTACTTTTCAGATTTTTTTAGTTTTCGCGGTCAGGATGAGAGAAAGTTTTTTTTACAAATTTCAAAATCTGTCAGATATTGTCCAAATTATTTTTTTATTTCATGTCTAGACATGTGAAATGCATAAACTATGGCAAAAAAAAAAAAAAAAGAATGGTCTGATTTTTTTTTACTTTTCAGATTTTCTTAGTTTTCATATAAGGTCGGGGTCAGGAAAAAGACAGATTTTTGAAAAATTTCAAAATCTGTCAATTATTACTTTTTCAAATTAGTTTTTTTTTTCACATCTAAACCTGTGAAATGCATTAACTATGGCAACAAAAATGAAAAAAAAAATTGGTCTGATTTTTTTCTTACTTTTCAGATTTTCTTAGTTTTCGCGGTCAGGATGCGAGAAAGTTTTTTTTTACAAATTTCAAAATCTGTCAGATATTGTCCAAATTATTTTTTATTTCATGTCTAGATATGTGAAATGCATGAACTATGGCAAAAAAATGAAAAAAAATTGGTCTGATTTTTTTCTTACTTTTCAGATTTTCTTAGTTTTCATTTAAGGTCCGGGGTCAGGAAAAAAGACAGATTTTTGAAAAATTTCAAAATCTGTCAATTAATGTCCAAATTATTTTTTATTTCACATCTAAACCTGTGAAATGCATTAACTATGGCAACAAAAATGAAAAAAAATTGGTCTGATTTTTTTCTTACTTTTCAGATTTTTCTTAGTTTTCATTTAAAGGTCATGATCGGGAAAGAGAAGTTTTTTAAAAATTTCAAAATCTGTCAATTATTGTCCAAATTATTTTTATTTCACATCTAGACATGTGAAATGTCATGAACTATGGCAACAAAAATGAAAAAAAAATTGGTTTGATTTTTTTCTTACTTTTCAGATTTTTTTTTCATATAAGGTCTGGGGTCAGGAAAAGTTTTTTTTAAAAATTTCAAAATCTGTCAATTATTGTCCAAATTATTATTTTTTCACATCTACACATGTGAAATGCATTAACTATGGCAAAAAAATGAAAAAAATTGGTCTGATTTTTTTTTCTTACTTTTCAGATTTTCTTAGTTTTTTGCGGTCAGGATCAGGAGAAAGTTTTTTTTTACAAATTTCAAAATCTGTCAGATATTGTCCAAATTATTTTTTATTTCATGTCTAGACATGTGAAATGCATAAACTATGGCAAAAAAAGAAAAAAATTGGAATGGTTTTTTTTCTTACTTTTCAGATTTTCTTAGTTTTCATATAAGGTCCGGGGTCAGGGAAAAAAGAAAATCTGTCAATTTTTCCAAAAATTTTATTTCACATCTAGACATGTGAAATGCATGAACTATGGCAAAAAAAAGAAAAAAAAATTTGGTTTGATTTTTTTTACTTTTCAGATTTTCTTAGTTTTCATTCAAAGTCGGGGATCAGGGAAAAAGACAGATTTTTTTAAAAATTTCAAAATCTGTCAGAATTATTGTCCAAATTATTTTTTTTTTCACATCTAGACATGTGAAATGCATTAACTATGGCAACAAAAATGAAAAAAAATTGGTCTGATTTTTTTTACTTTTTCAGATTTTCTTATTTTTCATTTAAGGTCAGGGTGGAAAAAAAGTTTTTGAAAAAATTTCAAAATCTGTCAATTATTGTCCAAATTTATTTTTATTTCACATCTAAACATGTGAAATGCATTAACTATGGCAACAAAATGAAAAAAAAATTGGTCTGATTTTTTCTTACTTTTCAGATTTTCTTAGTTTTTCATATAAGGTCGGGGTCAGGAAAAAAGACAGATTTTTGAAAAATTTCAAAATCTGTCAATTATTGTCAAATTATTTTTTTTTCACATCTAGACATGTGAAATGCATGAACTATGGCAAAAAATGAAAAAAAAAAAAAAAAAATTGGTTTCTTTTTTCGTACTTTTCAGATTTTCTTAGTTTTCATTTAAGGTCAGGATCAGGAAAGAAAGTTTTTTTTAAAAATTTCAAAATCTGTCAAGATATTGTCCAAATTATTTTTTTATTTCATGTCTAGACATGTGAAATGCATAAACTATGGCAAAAAAAGTGGAGAAAAAAAGAATGGTCTGATTTTTTTCTTACTTTTCAGATTTTCTTAGTTTTTCATATAAAAAAAGTTTTTCACAAAAAAATCTTTCAGATTTTTGAAAATTTTTTTATTTCATGTCTAGACATGTGAAATGCATGAACTATGTATAACAAAAAGTGAAAAAAAATTTGGTTTGATTTTTTCTTACTTTTCAGATTTTTTAGTTTTCATTTCAAAGTCGGGTCAGGAAAAGACAGTTTTTTTGAAAAATTTCAAAATCTGTCAATTATTGTCCAAATTATTATTTTCACATCTACACATGTGAAATGCATTAACTATGGCAACAAAAAAATGAAAAAAAATTTGGTCTGATTTTTTTTTTACTTTTCAGATTTTTCTTAGTTTTCGCGGTCAGGATCGAGAAAGTTTTTTTACAAATTTCAAAATCTGTCAGATATTGTCCAAATTATTTTTTATTTCATCTCTAGATATGTGAAATGCATTAACTATGGCAAAAAAAAAAAAAAAAAAATTGGTCTGATTTTTTTTCTTACTTTTCAGATTTTCTTAGTTTTCATTTAAGGTCCGGGGTCAGGAAAAAGACAGATTTTTGAAAATTTCAAAATCTGTCAATTATTGTCCAAATTATTTTTTTTCACATCTACACATGTGAAATGCATTAACTATGGCAACAAAATGAAAAAAAATTGGTCTGATTTTTTTTTACTTTTCAGATTTTTTTATTTTTTTGCGGTCAGGATGCGAGAAAGTTTTTTTTTTTTTTTTTTTTTTTACAAATTTCAAAATCTGTCAGATATTGTCCAAATTATTTTTATTTCATGTCTAGATATGTGAAATGCATGAACTATGGCAAAAAAAAGTGAAAAAAAATTTGGTTTGATTTTTCTTACATTTTTCAGATTTTTCTTAGTTTTCATTTAATGTGGTCGGGGTCATGAAAAAAAAAAGACAGTTTTCATTTAAAGTTTTTGAAAAATTTCAAAATCTGTCAATTATTGTCCAAATTATTTATTTTTTCACATCTACACATGTGAAATGCATTAACTATGGCAACAAAAATGAAACAAAATTGGTCTGATTTTTTTTTTCTTACTTTTCAGATTTTTGTAGTTTTAGCGGTCAGGATGAGAGAATGTTTTTTTACAAAGTTCAAAATCTGTCAATTATTGTCCAAATGATTGTTTATTTCACATCTAAACATGTGAAATGTATGAACTATGGCAAAAAAGTGAAAAAAAAAAAAAATTGGTCTGATTTTTTTCATTACTTTTCAGATTTTCTTAGTTTTCATTTAAAGGTCGGGGGTCAGAAAAAAAAGTGAGATTTTAGAAAAATTTCAAAATCTATCAATTATTGTCCAAATTATTATTTTTTCACAACTACACATGTGAAATGCATTAACTATGGCAACAAAATGAAAAAAAAAATTGGTCTGATTTTTTTTTCTTACTTTTCAGATTTTTCTTAGTTTTAGCGGTCAGGATGCTAGAAAGTTTTTTTTTTACAAATTTCAAAATCTGTCAGATATTGTCCAAATTATTTTTATTTCATGTCTAGATATGAAATGCATTAACTATGGCAAAAAAATGAAAAAAATTGGTCTGATTTTTTCATTACTTTTCAGATTTTCTTAGTTTTCATTTAAAGTCGGGGTCAGGAAAAAAAAGACAGATTTTGAAAAATTTCAAAATCTGTCAATTATTGTCAAATTATTATTTTTTCCGTCTACACATGTGAAATGCATTAACTATGGCAACAAAATGAAAAAAATTGGTCTGATTTTTTCTTACTTTTCAGATTTTTGTAGTTTTTAGCGGTCAGGATTAGAGAATGTTTTTTTACAAAGTTCAAAATCTGTCAATTATTGTCCAAATGATTTTTTATTTCACATCTAAACATGTGAAATGTATGAACTATGGCAAAAAAAGTGAAAAAAAATTGGTCTGATTTTTTCGTACTTTTCAGATTTTCTTAGTTTTCATTTAAGGTCCGGGGTCAGGAAAAAAGTGAGATTTTAGAAAAATTTCAAAATCTATCAATTATTGTCCAAATTATTATTTTTCACAACTACTACATGTGAAATGCATTAACTATGGCAACAAAAATGAAAAAAAAAATTGGTCTGATTTTTTTCTTACTTTTCAGATTTTCTTAGTTTTCATGGTCAGGATGAGCTCTTTTTTTTTTACAAATTTCAAAATCTGTCAGATATTGTCCAAATTATTTTTTATTTCATGTCTAGACATGTGAAATGCATAAACTATGATAGGGGGTAATAGCCACAAGTGCACCGGGGTGCAGTTGGTTTTTTGGCCACAAGTCGTGCAGCGTTGGTGTTAGACTGGCGGCACCCCCATGCGCCCCCATGTTTTCTGACGCTCCGGACGCAATGGCGCCACCCCCGTCTCGCTGTGACCTTGCGTCGCGGAGATAGGCGGTTGGCTAGGGTTAGGTTAGGGGAACATGATATTTGGTGGAGTGGGTGACTGTGAGTGCACTGGCCGATTGGATCCAAACACACCAACAAGGAAGGGAATAAGGGGTAGGAAAGGTCAACTGTCAAAAATAAAATAAAATAATAATATGTAAATAACCCTAGGTTAAGGGTTAGGGTTAAGTTAAGGGGTGGAGGTTAGGTTTAGGGATGGGGGTTAGGTTAAGGGGTGGGGTTGGGGGTTATGTTAGGAAATTAGAATTAAAATTTGTTTTGGTGAGTGGTTGTTTGGACCATTATGCACTGGCCAGTTGTCCCCGCCCCACTAATCCCATCTAAAATAAATAAATTAAATAAAACAGAATAAAATAAAAGTTAAAAGGAAATAAAAGAGAGGAGCTGTAAAAAGGACACAGAGTGGTTTAAAACTTTAATTTAATTTTTCATTAAGACCTTGTGGGTGTAATGTTTGAAGTTTTAAAATCCACAATCTCTCTGCTCTTTTCCTCTGTAAGGTTGTCCAGCCTGGATTCCCTTCAAGGCCACAGACCCTCAAATGTGTGATGTTGTCGTCTGGAAATGTGTGTGAAATAAGTGTTGAGTGTATTTTTATGTATGTTGTGCAGATGTTGTTTGAGGCATTATCTTGAGAAGTGTATGTCAGTTTCCCGATGTACAACATGTGACAGTGAGTGCAGGTGATCGCATATACTAAGTTGGGAGTGTCTAAGTTTAGTGGATTAGTGGGTGCAGAACAGTGACTATGGATATTAGTGATGAATAGGTGAGGGGTGAAGTGTAAGTTTTCTTTAGGGGGTGGTGGTTGTAAGTGGCCGGGTGAAGGTGGTGCGTATGAGGAGGTCTTTGAGGTTTTATTGCGTCTATATACGGAGATGAGTGTGTGGTGTTGGAAGGTGGGGTGTGTTGTTTGGAAATCAGTATAGTGTTTTTTCAGTGTGTGTGGTGAAGGTGTTGTATGCCGTGTGAGTAGGTGCCAATAAGGGGCAGGAGATGGGGTTAGGAAATTAGAATTAAAATTTGTTTTAGTGAGTGGTTGTTTGGACCATTATGCACTGGCCAGTTGTCCCCGCCCCACTAATCCCATCTAAAAGTCAAATAAATTAAATAAAATAGAATAAAATAAAAGTTAAAAGGAAATAAAAGAGAGGAGCTGTAAAAGGACACAGAGTGGTTTTAAAACTTTAATTTAATTTTTCATTAAGACCTTGTGGGTGTAATGTTTTAAGTTTTAAAATCCACAATCTCTCTGCTCTTTTCCTCTGTAAAGTTGTCCAGCCTGGATTCCCTTCAAGGCCACAGACCCTCAAATGTGTGATGAAATAAGTGTTGAGTGTATTTTTATGTATGTTGTGCAGGTGTTGTTTGAGGCATTATCGCGAAGTGTATGTCAGTTTCCCGATGTACAACATGTGACAGTGAGTGCAGGTGATTGCATATACTATGTTGGGAGTGTCTAAGTTTAGTGGATTAGTGGGTGCAGAACAGTGACTATGGATATTAGTGATGAATAGGTGAGGGTGAAGTGTAAGTTTTCTTTAGGGGTGGTGGTTGTAAGTGGCCGGGTGAAGGTGGTGCGTATGGGGGAGGTCTTTGAGGTTTTTATTGCGTCTATATGCGGAGATGAGTGTGTGGTGTTGGAAGGTGGGGTGTGTTGTTTGGAAATCAGTATAGTGTTGTTTCAGTGTGTGGTGAAGGTGTTGTATGCCGTGTGAGTAGGTGCCAATAAGGGGCAGGAGATCAGGGTTGGGTCAGGGTTGGGGTTAGGGAAAAGGGTTAGGGGTTAGGGGTTAGGCAAGGGGTTGGGATTGGGGTTAGGGTTAGGCAAAGGGTTGGGGTTGGGGTTAAGGTTAGGAAAAAGGGTTGGGGTTAAGGTTAGGAAAAGGGTTGGGGTTAGGGTTAGGCAAGGGGTTGGGGTTAGGGTCAGGGTTAAGGTTAGGAAAAAGGGTTGGGATTAGGATCTGGGTCTGGGTTGGGGTCCGGGTTGGGGTTAAGAGGAAGGTCTGGTGTGGGAGTGGGTGATGGGCAAGTGTTTGGGGTGTATGAGTGAGTGGGAGCAAGGCCGGCCAAAGTCAAGTGCTTAATGTGGCGGAGGAAGCGTTTAGAATAGTACCTCTTGGAGGAGGGCTTGAAAAAAGTTGTTGTATGGCAAAGTGAAAGTCTGTGGGGAAAGGAGCAGATCACGATGGCGGATTATTTGTGATTTAACTATGGATCTAAGCGTGTGTTTGGGGTGATTGCTGTGCTTGTGCAAAAGTGAGTGAGTGTCCATTGGGTTTAAAAATAAACTTTGGAGCTAAAAGTTTTATGTGTAGGTGAAATAGGGGTGAAAAAAAGATAGTAGTGTCTAGAAAATTAATTTGGTGAGGGTCAATAGTGGCCTTAAGTGAGATGGATGGGTGATGTGAGTTTAAGGTGTCTAAAAAGTGTTGAAATCCTGTAGGGGGGGTGTGGCCAAGCTCAATGATGTCATCTAGATAACGAAAATAAAAAGTGGGTTGAAGGGGCACTTGGCCAGGGCGGCCTGCTCCCACTCACTCATATAAATGTTGGCGTAGGAAGGTGCAAGCGTTGACCCATGGCAGTCCGTGTACTTGTAGGTAAAGTTTCTTGTCAAAGTTAAAATCATTGTGAGTGAGACAGATTTCTAAAAGTTGCAGGAGGATGGTGTCGGTCTGTGAGGGTCTGGGTATTTTTGAAAAGTGTTTTGAACTGCTTGTAAACCCGGCGGGGGTGTTGATATTGGTGTAAAGGCTATCTACGTCTAAAGTGAAAGAGGTGAGTGTGGTGTGGGACTGCCATGGGTGAAGCCTAGTGAGGGAAGTGGTATGTATCCTTGAGGTAGGAAGGGTGTCTGTTGGAAAGGGGTTAAGATAGGAGTCAATATAGATGGAAATGTTGTATGTGGTGCTGTTGCAATCTGACACAATGGGACGACCAGGAGGAACCTGAGAGGGAACTGTCCAGGTGTGTGGGGGTTTGTGAATTTTAGGAGGGAGATAGAATTGTGGGTGGTGAGGGGTGGTCGGTCCTTGTAAAATATACTTTGTTTATAGTTAATGAAGTGTTGTTGATAAAGTGAGGTGACTAACGGCGGATTTCAGACTGTGCTGCGGGTTGGGTGGACTGTGCTATGGGTGTATAAAACTGGGTGTTGTTGAGCTGTCTGTGTGCTTCAGTGAGGTAGTGATGGGTGTCCATGATAACAATTTTGGAACCCTTGTCCTTGGTTTGATGACTATATTTTTATTGTTTGTGAGTTGTGAAATGGCCTGTTTTTCCGCTAGTGTGAGGTTGCTGGTGGTGGGGGGAGGAAGGTGTCTGAGAAAGGAATTGAGTGCCGCCTGTCCCTGTGAATGTGCTTAACTAATTTCTTATCTAATTGTGAAGTGTGGGGTTCCCAAGTGGAGGGAGAGTGAAGGGGTGGGAGTGTAGGTGTCGTCTGAGGAAAAGTGATGGAGTATTTTAAAAGGCGGTGATAAAGGTATAGGTCCCTCTGGGTTCCTCCCGGTCCATGCAGTGGTGTGTGGAATGAATGTAAGCCCCCTCTCCAACAGAGGCGTTGTGGGGAAGTGGGTTGGAAAAAGGGTGGAAAGGTTCATGATTAAATCATGAGGGGAGGGTGGGGAGTGGGTGGAGGGTGAGTGTGCAGGAGGGGGGTGGGAGTTGGGGGCCAGGGTTATGGATGGAGTTATTGAAAATGTAAATATTGGCACCAATGTGTAAAGATTGTATGAGCTGTATGGGGTGTCAGTGTATGTTATCTTGGGTGGTGTGGAAGGTGTCTGGGGGATAGTGGGGATGTGGGGGAAGTGGGAAGTTATAAAGTGGTTAATGTGAGTGAGATTGGCCTGCTGTTGGGTAGTGGTGGGGTGAAAAATTAATGAGGGGAATGTGTATGATTGCATTGGGGAAAACTGTAGAAGCATGTTTGTAGAGGATGAGGAACTGTCTGATGCTGGTGTTTTTGGGGTCATGGTCCTTGTTGTTGAGGCCCACTGACAAGACCACCGACTTCACTAGGGGAAGGGGTGGTTTTCTGTAAGAGTTTGGCAAAAAAGTGGTAGGTGGTGGCTCAGGGTAACTGTCAATTTGTATATCGGGGGATGGGTGAAGGGGGGAATCCTATTGAGATTGGAATCTCCTATGAAAGCTAGTGGTTTGTGTATTGAAATTGACCATTCTTCCAGTTTGTTTCTGAGGGCCCGGTGGTAAGTGGGGTGGGAGAGGTGTGTAGTGGGTGGTGTGGGTTGTAGGAGGAGCTTGGAGATGGTGTGTGGTGGGGTGTGGGGTGTGGAAGGGATAGGAGGGTTGGGTGTCTCCGGCGGTCCCACAGCTTTTGATGGAGAGGGCTCAGCTGCGGTTGTGACAAATCGTTTGACTTGATGAGTCCGCCCTTTCGTCATCGCCCTCTCCAGCTGCGGAGGTGCCGGAGTCTCCCTCTCCTCCTCTGGTGGGTGCTGTGGGGACAAGGAAACTATATTATCAAGGGTGTGTACTACTAAGTGGTTGGGGGGTTGTGTACGTGTTGGCCTGGGTGAGTGTGTGGTGGTGGGGGTAGTGTTTATTTCAGGTTGGCTGTGTATTGTGTGGTGAAACTGTGTGGTGACTCTTAATGTGGGACGCTGGGGTAGTGGCTTTGCTGTATGTGCTTGTGATATTATGTAGGGGGAAAGGTGTGTGGTTGTGTTAGCAGGAGTGCGTGGAGGTGTAAAGTGTGGTGTAGTGAGTGTGTCAGCTGTCAGTGTTGTATGTGTGTGAGTCTGTAAGTTGGTGGATCCTGGTGGTGTGTGGGGATTGTGTATGGTTGGAAGGGTGGAAGTGGGAGGGGAAGTGGAAGTAGGGTTGGGAAGTGTTTGAGCTAACGTGTCTGTGGTTGTGTGTGATGGTGAAGTTGTGGATGAAAGTGGTGGAAAATCTGAAAGGCATGTTAAGGTAGATGGGGGGGTATGGGGAGGAGGGGGTGTAGGCAAGGGGGGGAGTAGGGGGTTGAGGGCCAGGTGAACTGTGGGAAGAGTGGAGTCGGTGAATCTTTTCTGGTACCTCTTCCTGGCCCAGCCACACGCTATTTGAAAAGCTGTGTTGTTAAAAGGTGCTAAAGATGTAGTAAAATTTAAAATTTGTGAGGTGTAGTGGTTGTGTAAAATTTGCATGTTCTGTTCCATCCACTGTGTTGTGTTGTTTCTGAGTAGTTCTAGTGTCTGGGGTGTGGGGGCGGCTGGTTTGATGAATTCTGTGAGTTTGGTGACCTGTCTGTACATGCCTGTGGGGAAAGTGTGTGTATCCAGAGCTGTGTGTGTGATCTGTTTGTGATGTGTGACTTGGATTAATTTAAAGTATTGTTTGGCTTGTTGGCGTGTGAGGGGATCTGGTTCATGTCTGAGAGTGTTTGTGTACATGTCTGGTGGTGGAGTGGGGTGTGTGTGTGTGTGTGTGAAGAGGGGGTCTAGTGGAGGTTAAGGTGGATGCATATGTGTGTGTGGGCCTAGGGGGTCTATGTGTGTGAATGTATCTGGTGTTGGGTGGGGGCATAGGTAGGAGGGGACGTGTTATGTGAAGATAGGAGTGGGTAGGGTACGTAAAGGAAGGCCTTTTTGTGTGGGGTTTTTAATTGCATTTTGGTAGGTGTGGGGGGGGGTGGGGAGGAGTGCAGTAGGCCTAGGATGGGGTTGGGGGTCTAAGGGGGATGTCTATGAGTGGGTCTAGCTAAGTGTTTGGGAAGGGGAACTGTGGCAGACATGATATGTTATGGGTGGATGGAGACAAAACATGCAGTAAAAAACAAAGAAATAATTAAAAAAGATTTAAAAAGGAAGATACAATTAAAATATGAGAAGTGTAAATGTATGTGGGGTAGGGATCAGGAGAGAAGGGGAAAAAAAAAAAAGGTGTGTTTGTGTGTGTGCGCGCTTGTGTGTGTGTGTGTGTGTGTGTGTGTGTGTGTGTGTGTGTGTGTGTGTGTGTGTGTGTGTGTGTGTGTGCGTGTGTGTAGGGTTAAGAAGTGGGGAAGGGAGGAAGTTAAAGTGAGTAATGGAGTAAAAGGAAAAAAAAGGAAGAAATAAGGAAAAAGGCTGAGTGTAAGGCTAGGCTAAACCATGGGGGGTAAATGAGATTAAAGTAAATGTGTGTGGTTATGGGTGAGCAGGTGGACAAAAAAATAATAGAAGGGGCAAAAAAAAAGGTGTGGGTAAAATGACTTATATAAAAAAAAGAAAAGGGCAAATAAATAGTTTTTTAATTAAAAGAAAAGGACTAAAATGTGAAGGGGATAGCTAAAATGTAAGAAAACAAAGAGTCAAAACAGGCTTAAACAAGATTAAAAGGGGATAGCTGTGGGGAAATCTTACCTCAGTAAAAGCAGTAGTCCAGGTAAGCTAGGCGGTTGGCTAGGGCCAGTCATATACGAATCCGCGGTTGGCGTGCTTCCCACATCTTGGGGGGGTGGGATTCACATGTGGCCTCCTAAGCGTGACTAGTCCATAGCCCTCGATGTGGAAATCAGGCAGCTATGCCTCAGTGTTTTCACTCTCACTATCCTGACTATGATAGGGGTAATAGCCACAAGTGCACGGGGTGCAGTTGGTTTTGGCCACAAGTCGTGCAGCGTTGGTGTTAGACTGGCGGCACCCCATCGACCCCCCATGTTTTCTGGCGCTCGGGCGCAATGGCGCCACCCCATCTCGCTGTGACCTGCGTCCGTGGAGCTAGGCGGTTGGCTAGGGCCAGAATCATATCTGAATCCGCGGTTGGCGTGCTTCCACATCGAGGGGGGGGGGGATTCACATGTGGCGCCTCCCCTAAGCGTGACTAGTGTAAGCCCAAGTGTGGAAATCAGGCAGCTATGCCTCAGTGTTTTTCTCTCACTATCCCTGACTATGATAGGGGGTAATAGCCACAAGTGCGCACGGGGTGCAGTTGGTTTTGGCCACAAAGTGGGTGCAGCGTTGGTGTTAGACTGGCGGCCCCCCATGCGACTGGCGGCACCCCCATGCGCCCCCATGTTTTCTGGCGCTCGGACGCAATAAAGCCACCCGTCTCGCTGTGACCTTGCGTCGGCTAGGCGGTTGGCTGGGGCCAGAATCATATCACAATCCGCAGTTGGCGTGCTTTCCACATCGCGAGGAAGTCGGGATTCACATGTGAGCGCCTCCCTAAGCGTGACTAGTGTAAGCCCTCGTGTGGAAATCAGGCAGCTATGCCTCAGTGTTTTCACTCTCACTATCCCTGACTATGATGGGGGTAATAGCCACAAAGTGCACGGGGTGCAGTTGGTTTTACCCACAAGTTTTTCATATAAGGTCGGGGTCAGGAAAAGAAGACAGATTTTTGAAAATTTTATTTCATGTATAGACATGTGAAATGCATGAACTATGGCAAAAAAAAAGTGAAAAAAAAAATTTGGTTTGATTTTTTCATTACTTTTCAGATTTCCTTAGTTTTCATTCAAAGTCGGGGTCAGGAAAAAACAGATTTTTGAAAAATTTCAAAATCTGTCAATTATTAATCAAATTATTATTTTTTTCCGTCTACACATGTGAAATGCATTAACTATGGCAACAAAAAAAAAAAATTGGTCTGATTTTTTTTTTTTCAATTTTTTTATTTTTTCGCGGTCAGGATGCCAAAAGTTTTTTTTACAAATTTCAAAATCTGTCAGATATTGTCCAAATTATTTTTTATTTCATGTCTAGATATGCGAAATGCATTAACTATGGCAACAAAATGAAAAAAAATTGGTCTGATTTTCATTACTTTTCAGATTTTCTTAGTTTTCATTTAAAGTCTGGGGTCAGGAAAAAGACAGATTTTTGAAAAATTTCAAAATCTGTCAATTATTGGGGAGGAGGAGTGCAGTAGGCCCAGGGATGGGGTTGGGTCTAAGGGGATGTCTATGAGTGGGTCTAGCTAAGTGTTTGGGAAGGGGAACTGTGGCAGACATGATATGTTATGGGTGGATGGAGACAAAACATGCAGTAAAAAACAAAGAAATAATTAAAAAAGATTAAAAAGGAAGATACAATTAAAATATGAGAAGTGTAAATGTATGTGGGGTAGGGATCAGGAGAGAAGGGGAAAAAAAAGGTGTGTTTGTGTGCGTGCGCGCGTGTGTGTGTGTGTGTGTGTGTGTGTGTGTGTGTGTGTGTGTGTGTGTGTGTGTGTGTGTGTGTGTGTGCGTGTGTGTAGGGTTAAGAAGTGGGGAAGGGAGGAAGTTAAAGTGAGTAATGGAGTAAAAGGAAAAAAAAGGAAGAAATAAGGAAAAAGGCTGAGTGTAAGGCTAGGCTAAACCATGGGGGGTAAATGAGATTAAAGTAAATGTGTGTGGTTATGGGTGAGCAGGTGGACAAAAAAATAATAGAAGGGGCAAAGAAAAGGTGTGGGTAAAATGACTTATATAAAAAAAGGAAAGGGCAAATAAATAGTTTTAATTAAAAGAAAAGGACTAAAATGTGAAGGGGATAGCTAAAATGTAAGAAAACAAAGAGTCAAAACAGGCTTAAACAAGATTAAAAGGGGATAGCTGTGGGGAAATCTTACCTCAGTAAAAGCAGTAGTCCAGGTAAGCTAGGCGGTTGGCTAGGGCCAGAATCATATACGAATCCGCAGTTAGCGTGCTTCCACATGCGGGGGTCGGGGATTCACATGTGAGCGCCTCCCTAGCGTGACTAGTGTCGCCCTCGTGTGGAAATCAGGCAGCTATGCCTCAGTGTTTTCACTCTCACTATCCCTGACTATGATAGGGGTAATAGCCACAAGTGCACCGGGTGCAGTTGGTTTTTGGCCACAAGTCATTGCAGCGTTGGTGTTAGACTGGCGGCACCCCCACGACCCCATGTTTTCTGGCGCCCGACGTTAATGGCGCCACCCCATCTCGCTGTGACCTTTGCGGCCGCGGAGCTAGAATGATTTGGCTAGGGGCCAGAATCATACACGAATCCGCAGTTAGCGTGCTTCCCACATGCGGGGGTGGGGATTCACATGTGCGCCTCCCTAAGCGTGACTAGTGTAAGCCCTGGTGTGGAAATCAGGCAGCTATGCCTCAGTGTTTTCTCTCTCACTATCCCTGACTATGATAGGGGTAATAGCCACAAGTGCACCGGGGTGCAGTTGGTTTTGGCCACAAGTGGTGCAGCGTTGGTGTTAGACTGGCGGCACCCCATCGACTGGCGGCACCCCATGCGCCCCATGTTTTCTGGCGCTCCGGGCCGAATGGCCCACCCCGTCTCGCTGTGACCTTGCGTCGCGGAGCTAGGCCCGGTTAGCTAGAGCCAGAATCATATCTGAATCCGCGGTTAAGCGTGCTTCCACCACATCGGGGGTCGGGATTCACATGTGGCCTCCCTAGCGTGACTAGTGTAAGCCCTCGTGTGGAAATCAGGCAGCTATGCCTCAGTGTAGTTGGTTTTGGCCACAAGTTTTCATATAAGGTCGGGGTCAGGAAAGAAGACAGATTTTTGAAAATTTTATTTCATGTATAGACATGTGAAATGCATGAACTATGGCAAAAAAAAGTGAAAAAAAAATTTGGTTTGATTTTTGAAAATTACTTTTCAGATTTCCTTAGTTTTCATTCAAAGTCGGGGTCAGGAAAAAAAAAAGACAGATTTTTGAAAAATTTCAAAATCTGTCAATTATTGTCCAAATTATTATTTTTCACGTCTACACATGTGAAATGCATTAACTATGGCAACAAAAATGAAAAAAAAAAATTGGTCTGATTTTTTTTTTACTTTTCAGATTTTTTTTAGTTTTTTGCGGTCAGGATGCCAAAAGTTTTTTTTACAAATTTCAAAATCTGTCAGATATTGTCCAAATTATTTTTTATTTCATGTCTAGATATGCGAAATGCATTAACTATGGCAACATTTAAAAAAAAAAAAATTGGTCTGATTTTTGAAAAAAATTGGTCTGATTTTTTCTTACTTTTCAGATTTTCTTAGTTTTCATTTAAAGTCTGGGGTCAGGAAAAAGACAGATTTTTGAAAAATTTCAAAATCTGTCAATTATTGTCCAAATTATTTTTTTTTCACGTCTACAGATGTGAAATGCATTAACTATGGCAACAAAAATGAAAAAAAAAATTGGTCTGATTTTTTTTTACTTTTCAGATTTTTTTTTTTTTGCGGTCAGGATGCCAGAAAGTTTTTTTTACAAATTTCAAAATCTGTCAGATATTGTCCAAATTATTTTTATTTCATGTCTAGATATGTGAAATGCATTAACTATGGCAACAAAAATGAAAAAAAAAATTGGTCTGATTTTTTCATTACTTTTCAGATTTTCTTAGTTTTCATTTAAAGTCCGGGGTCAGGAAAAAAGACAGATTTTTGAAAAATTTCAAAATCTGTCAATTATTGTCCAAATTATTATTTTTTCACGTCTACACATGTGAAATGCATTAACTATGGCAACAAAAATGAAACAAAATTGGTCTGATTTTTTCTTACTTTTCAGATTTTTGTAGTTTTCGCGGTCAGGATGAGAGAATGTTTTTTTTACAAAGTTCAAAATCTGTCAATTATTGTCCAATTTATTTTTTATTTCACATCTAAACATGTGAAATGCATGAACTATGGCAAAAAAAGTGAAAAAAAATTGGTTTGATTTTTTCGTACTTTTCAGATTTTCTTAGTTTTCATATAAGGTCCGGGGTCAGGAAAAAAGACAGATTTTTGAAAAATTTCAAAATCTGTCAATTATTGTCCAAATTATTATTTTTTCACATCTACACATGTGAAATGCATTAACTATGACAACAAAAATGAAAAAAAAAATTGGTCTGATTTTTTCTTACTTTTCAGATTTTCTTAGTTTTTTTCAAAGTCGGCGGTCAGGGAAAAGAGAAAGTTTTTTACAAATTTCAAAATCTGTCAGATATTGTCCAAATTATTTTTATTTCATGTCTAGACATGTGAAATGCATGAACTATGGCAAAAAAGTGAAAAAAAAAAATTGGTTTGATTTTTTTCTTACTTTTCAGATTTTCTTAGTTTTCATATAAGGTCCGGGGTTTTTAAAAAAAGACAGATTTTTGAAAATTTTATTTCATGTCTAGACATGTGAAATGCATGAACTATGGCAAAAAAAAAGTGAAAAAAATTTGGTTTGATTTTTTCATTACTTTTCAGATTTCCTTAGTTTTCATTTAAAGTCGGGGTCAGGAAAAAAAAGACAGATTTTTTTGAAAAATTTCAAAATCTGTCAATTATTGTCCAAATTATTATTTTTTCACATCTACACATATGAAATGCATTAACTATGGCAACAAAAATGAAAAAAAAAAATTGGTTCTGATTTTTTTTTCTTACTTTTCAGATTTTTTTAGTTTTTGCGGTCAGGATGCGAGAAAGTTTTTTTTTACAAATTTCAAAATCTGTCAGATATTGTCCAAATTATTTTTTTATTTCATGTCTAGACATGTGAAATGCATAAACTATGGCAAAAAAAGTGGAGAAAAAAGAATGGTCTGATTTTTTCGTACTTTTCAGATTTTCTTAGTTTTCATATAATGGTCGGGGTCAGGAAAAAGACAGATTTTTGAAAATTTTATTTCATGTATAGACATGTGAAATGCATGAACTATGGCAAAAAAGTGAAAAAATTTGGTTTGATTTTTTTTCATTACTTTTTCAGATTTCCTTAGTTTTCATTTAAAGTCGGGGTCAGGAAAAAGACAGATTTTTGAAAAATTTCAAAATCTGTCAATTATTAATCAAATTATAATTTTTTCACGTCTACACATGTGAAATGCATTAACTATGGCAACAAAAATGAAAAAAAAATTGGTCTGATTTTTTTTTTACTTTTCAGATTTTTTTATTTTTTGCGGTCAGGATGCGAGAAAGTTTTTTTTTACAAATTTCAAAATCTGTCAGATATTGTCCAAATTATTTTTTTATTTCATGTCTAGATATGCGAAATGCATTAACTATGGCAACAAAAATGAAAAAAAAATTGGTCTGATTTTTTCGTACTTTTCAGATTTTCTTAGTTTTCATTTAAAGTCCGGGGTCAGGAAAAAACACAGATTTTTGAAAAATTTCAAAATCTGTCAATTATTGTCCAAATTATTATTTTTTCACGTCTACACATGTGAAATGCATTAACTATGGCAACAAAAATGAAACAAAATTGGTCTGATTTTTTTCTTACTTTTCAGATTTTTGTAGTTTTCGCGGTCAGGATGAGAGAATGTTTTTTTTACAAAGTTCAAAATCTGTCAATTATTGTCCAAATGATTGTTTATTTCACATCTAAACATGTGAAATGTATGAACTATGGCAAAAAAAGTGAAAAAAAAAAAATTGGTCTGATTTTTTTCTTACTTTTCAGATTTTCTTAGTTTTTTGGCGGTCAGGATCACGAGAAAGTTTTTTTTTTACAAATTTCAAAATCTGTCAGATATTGTCCAAATTATTTTTTATTTCATGTCTAGACATGTGAAATGCATAAACTATGGCAAAAAAAGTGGAGAAAAAAAATGGTCTGATTTTTTTCGTTACTTTTCAGATTTTCTTAGTTTTCATTTAAGGTCCGGGGTCAGGAAAAAAGACAGATTTTTGAAAAATTTCAAAATCTGTCAATTATTGTCCAAATTATTATTTTTTCACGTCTACACATGTGAAATGCATTAACTATGGCAACAAAAATGAAAAAAAAATTGGTCTGATTTTTTTTTTACTTTTCAGATTTTTTTTTTTTTTTTCGGTCAGGATGATTTGAGAGTTTTTTTTTTTTACAAATTTCAAAATCTGTCAGATATTGTCCAAATTATTTTTTATTTCATGTCTAGATATGCGAAATGCATTAACTATGGCAACAAAAATGAAAAAAAAATTGGTCTGATTTTTTCGTACTTTTCAGATTTTCTTAGTTTTCATTTAAGGTCCGGGGTCAGGAAAAAAGTGAGATTTTAGAAAAATTTCAAAATCTATCAATTATTGTCCAAATTATTATTTTTTCACATCTACACATGTGAAATGCATTAACTATGGCAACAAAAATGAAAAAAAAATTGGTCTGATTTTTTTCTTACTTTTCAGATTTTCTTAGTTTTCGCGGTCAGGATGCGAGAAAGTTTTTTTTTACAAATTTCAAAATCTGTCAGATATTGTCCAAATTATTTTTTATTTCATGTCTAGATATGCGAAATGCATTAACTATGGCAAAAAAAATGAAAAAAAAATTGGTCTGATTTTTTTTCTTACTTTTCAGATTTTCTTAGTTTTCATATAAGGTCGGGGTCAGAAAAAAAAAGACAGATTTTTGAAAATTTTTATTTCATGTCTAGACATGTGAAATGCATGAACTATGGCAAAAAATGAAAAAAAATTTGGTTTGATTTTTTTCATTACTTTTCAGATTTCCTTAGTTTTCATTTAAAGTCCGGGGTCAGGAAAAAACACAGATTTTTGAAAAATTTCAAAATCTGTCAATTATTGTCCAAATTATTATTTTTTCACGTCTACACATGTGAAATGCATTAACTATGGCAACAAAAATGAAACAAAATTGGTCTGATTTTTTTCTTACTTTTCAGATTTTTGTAGTTTTCGCGGTCAGGATGAGAGAATGTTTTTTTTACAAAGTTCAAAATCTGTCAATTATTGTCCAAATGATTGTTTTTATTTCACATCTAAACATGTGAAATGTATGAACTATGCAAAAAAAGTGAAAAAAAAAAAAATTGGTCTGATTTTTTCATTACTTTTCAGATTTTCTTAGTTTTCATTTTAAGGTCTGGGGTCAGGGAAAAAGTGAGATTTTAGAAAAATTTCAAAATCTATCAATTATTGTCCAAATTATTATTTTTTCACAACTACACATGTGAAATGCATTAACTATGGCAACAAAAATGAAAAAAAAATTGGTCTGATTTTTTTCTTACTTTTCAGATTTTCTTAGTTTTCGCGGTCAGGATGCGAGAAGTTTTTTTTTTTTACAAATTTCAAAATCTGTCAGATATTGTCCAAATTATTTTTTATTTCATGTCTAGACATGTGAAATGCATAAACTATGGCAAAAAGTGGAGAAAAAAAAAAAGATTTTCTTAGTTTTCATATGGTCTAGGGAGGGTTAGGGTTTTAGGGTTAGGGTTACTTTTCAGGATTTTCAGTTTTTTTTTAGTTTTCATATAAGGTCGGGGTCAGGAAAAAGACAGATTTTTGAAAATTTTTATTTCATGTATAGACATGTGAAATGCATGAACTATGGCAAAAAGTGAAAAAAATTTGGTTTGATTTTTTTTTACTTTTCAGATTTCCTTAGTTTTCATTCAAAGTCCGGGGTCAGGAAAAAGACAGATTTTTGAAAAATTTCAAAATCTGTCAATTATTGTCCAAATTATTATTTTTCACGTCTACACATGTGAAATGCATTAACTATGGCAACAAAATGAAAAAAAAAAATTGGTCTGATTTTTTTTTTTTTACTTTTCAGATTTTTTTTTTTTGCGGTCAGGATGCCAGAAATTTTTTTTTTTTTTACAAATTTCAAAATCTGTCAGATATTGTCCAAATTATTTTTTATTTCATGTCTAGATATGTGAAATGCATTAACTATGGCAAAAAAAATGCAAAAAAAAAAAAAATTGGTCTGATTTTTTTACTTTTCAGATTTTCTTAGTTTTCATTTAAGGTCGGGGTCAGGAAAAAGACAGATTTTAGAAAAATTTCAAAATCTATCAATTATTGTCCAAATTATTATTTTTTCACGTCTACACATGTGAAATGCATTAACTATGGCAACAAAATGAAAAAAAAATTGGTCTGATTTTTTTCTTACTTTTCAGATTTTTTTAGTTTTCGCGGTCAGGATGCGAGAAAGTTTTTTTTTACAAATTTCAAAATCTGTCAGATATTGTCCAAATTATTTTTTATTTCATGTCTAGACATGTGAAATGCATTAACTATGGCAACAAAAATGAAAAAAAAATTGGTCTGATTTTTTTTACTTTTTTCAGATTTTCTTAGTTTTCATATAAGGTCGGGGTCAGGAAAAAAAGATTTTTGAAAATTTTATTTCATGTCTAGACATGTGAAATGCATGAACTATGGCAAAAAAATTGAAAAAAATTTGGTTTGATTTTTTCTTACTTTTCAGATTTCCTTAGTTTTCATTTAAAGTCCGGGGTCAGGAAAAAAGACAGATTTTTGAAAAATTTCAAAATCTGTCAATTATTGTCCAAATTATTATTTTTTCACGTCTACACATGTGAAATGCATTAACTATGGCAACAAAAATGAAACAAAATTGGTCTGATTTTTTTCTTACTTTTCAGATTTTTGTAGTTTTCGCGGTCAGGATGAGAGAATGTTTTTTTTACAAAGTTCAAAATCTGTCAATTATTGTCCAAATGATTGTTTATTTCACATCTAAACATGTGAAATGTATGAACTATGGCAAAAAAAAAAAAAAAATTGGTCTGATTTTTTCGTACTTTTCAGATTTTCTTAGTTTTCATTTAAGGTCTGGGGTCAGGAAAAAAGTGAGATTTTAGAAAAATTTCAAAATCTATCAATTATTGTCCAAATTATTATTTTTTCACAACTACACATGTGAAATGCATTAACTATGGCAACAAAAAAAAAAAAAAAAATTGGTCTGATTTTTTTCTTACTTTTCAGATTTTCTTAGTTTTCGCGGTCAGGATGCGAGAAAGTTTTTTTTTACAAATTTCAAAATCTGTCAGATATTGTCCAAATTATTTTTTATTTCATGTCTAGACATGTGAAATGCATAAACTATGGCAAAAAAAGTGGAGAAAAAAGAATGGTCTGATTTTTTCGTACTTTTCAGATTTTCTTAGTTTTCATATAGGGTTAGGGTTAGGGTTAGGGTTAGGGTTAGGGTTAGGGTTAGGGTTAGGGTTAGGGTTAGGGTTAGGGTTAGGATAGGGGTAATAGCCACAAGTGCACCGGGGTGCAGTTGGTTTTTTGGCCACAAGTCGTGCAGCGTTGGTGTTAGACTGGCGGCACCCCATCACCCCATGTTTTCTCAATGGCGCCACCCCCATCTCGCTGTGACCTTGCGCCGCGGAGCTAGGCGGTTGGCTAGGGCCAGAATCATATGAATCCGCAGTTAAGCGTGCTTCCACATCGCGGGGGTCGGGATTCACATGTGGGCCTCCCTAAGCGTGACTAGTGTAAGCCCTCCTGTGGAAATCAGGCAGCTATGCCTCAGTGTTTTCACTCTCACTATCCCTGACTATGATGGGGTAATAGCCACAAGTGCACGGGGTGCAGTTGGTTTTGGCCACAAGTGGGTGCAGCGTTGGTGTTAGACTGGCGGCACCCCATGCACCCCCGCGCCCCATGTTTTCTGGCGCTCGGACGCAATGGCCACCCCGTCTCGCTGTGACCTTGCGTCCGCTGGAGCTAGGCGGTTGGCTAGGGCCAGAATCATATACGAATCAGTTAGCGTGCTTCCACATGCGGGGGGTTAGGGATTCACATGTGGCGCCTCCCTAAGCGTGACTAGTGTCGCCCTGACATGTGGAAATCAGGCAGCTATGCCTCAGCAAAACTCTCACTATCCCTGACTATGATAGGGGTAATAGCCACAAGTGCACTGGGGTGCAGTTGGTTTTGGCCACAAGTTTTCATATAAGGTCCGGGGTCAGGAAAGAAGACAGATTTTTGAAAATTTTTTTTTCATGTATAGACATGTGAAATGCATGAACTATGGCAAAAAAAAGTGAAAAAAAATTTGGTTTGATTTTTTCGTACTTTTCAGATTTCCTTAGTTTTCATTCAAAGTCGGGGTCAGGAAAAAAAGACAGATTTTGAAAAATTTCAAAATCTGTCAATTATTAATCCAAATTATTATTTTTTCACGTCTACACATGTGAAATGCATTAACTATGGCAACAAAAATGAAAAAAAATTGGTCTGATTTTTTTTTTTTACTTTTCAAATTATTTTTTTTTATTTTTTGCGGTCAGGATGAAAAAAATGGTCTTTTTTTTACAAATTTCAAAATCTGTCAGATATTGTCCAAATTATTTTTTATTTCATGTCTAGATATGTGAAATGCATTAACTATGGCAAAAAAATGAAAAAAAATTGGTCTGATTTTTCATTACTTTTCAGATTTTCTTAGTTTTCATTTAAAGTCTGGGGTCAGGAAAAAAGACAGATTTTTGAAAAATTTCAAAATCTGTCAATTATTGTCCAAATTATTATTTTTTCACGTCTACACATGTGAAATGCATTAACTATGGCAACAAAAATGAAAAAAAAAATTGGTCTGATTTTTTTTTTACTTTTCAGATTTTTTTATTTTTTTTGCGGTCAGGATGCCAGAAAGTTTTTTTTTACAAATTTCAAAATCTGTCAGATATTGTCCAAATTATTTTTTATTTCATGTCTAGATATGCGAAATGCATTAACTATGGCAACAAAAATGAAAAAAAAATTGGTCTGATTTTTTCGTACTTTTCAGATTTTCTTAGTTTTCATTTAAAGTCCGGGGTCAGGAAAAAAGACAGATTTTTGAAAAATTTCAAAATCTGTCAATTATTGTCCAAATTATTATTTTTTTCACGTCTACACATGTGAAATGCATTAACTATGGCAACAAAAATGAAAAAAAAATTGGTCTGATTTTTTTTTCTTACTTTTCAGATTTTTTGTAGTTTTGCGGTCAGGATGCGAGAATGTTTTTTTTACAAAGTTCAAAATCTGTCAATTATTGTCCAATTTATTTTTTATTTCACATCTAAACATGTGAAATGCATGAACTATGGCAAAAAAAGTGAAAAAAAAATTGGTTTGATTTTTTCGTACTTTTCAGATTTTCTTAGTTTTCATTTAAGGTCCGGGGTCAGGAAAAAAGACAGATTTTTGAAAAATTTCAAAATCTGTCAATTATTGTCCAAATTATTATTTTTTCACATCTACACATGTGAAATGCATTAACTATGACAACAAAATGAAAAAAAAAATTGGTCTGATTTTTTTCTTACTTTTCAGATTTTCTTAGTTTTTTTTAAAGCGGTCAGGGATGCGAGAAAGTTTTTTTACAAATTTCAAAATCTGTCAGATATTGTCCAAATTATTTTTTATTTCATGTCTAGATACATGTGAAATGCATAAACTATGGCAAAAGTGGAAAAAAAAAAAATTGGTTTGATTTTTTTTCGTTACTTTTCAGATTTTCTTCTTTTTCATATAAGGTCGGGGTCAGGAAAAAAGACAGATTTTTGAAAATTTTTATTTCACGTCTAGACATGTGAAATGCATGAACTATGGCAAAAAGTGAAAAAAATTTGGTTTGATTTTTCATTACTTTTCAGATTTTCTTAGTTTTCATTTAAAGTCCGGGGTCAGGAAAAAAGACAGATTTTTTTGAAAAATTTCAAAATCTGTCAATTATTAATCCAAATTATTTTTTTTTCACATCTACACATGTGAAATGCATTAACTATGGCAACAAAAAAAAAAAAAAATTGGTCTGATTTTTTTCTTACTTTTCAGATTTTCTTAGTTTTTGCGGTCAGGATGCGAGAAAGTTTTTTTTTACAAATTTCAAAATCTGTCAGATATTGTCCAAATTATTTTTTATTTCATGTCTAGACATGTGAAATGCATAAAATAAAAAAAAAAAAGTGGAGAAAAAAGAATGGTCTGATTTTTTCATACTTTTCAGATTTTCTTAGTTTTCATATAAAGGTCGGGGTCAGGAAAAAAAGACAGATTTTTGAAAATTTCAAAATCTGTCAATTATTTCAAAATTTTATTTTTTCACGTCTAGACATGTGAAATGCATGAACTATGGCAGGGAAAAAAAAAGTGAAAAAAATTTGGTTTGATTTTGGAAGTACTTTTCAGATTTTCCTTAGTTTTTCATTTTAAAGTCGGGGTCAGGAAAAAGACAGATTTTTTGAAAAATTTCAAAATCTGTCAATTATTAATCAAATTATTATTTTTCACATCTACACATGTGAAATGCATTAACTATGGCAACAAAAATGAAAAAAAAATTGGTCTGATTTTTTCTTACTTTTCAGATTTTCTTAGTTTTCGCGGTCAGGATCGAGAAGTTTTTTTTTTTTACAAATTTCAAAATCTGTCAGATATTGTCCAAATTATTTTTTATTTCATGTCTAGATATGCGAAATGCATAAACTATGGCAAAAAAGTGGATGAAAAAAAATGGTCTGATTTTTAAATTACTTTTCAGATTTTCTTAGTTTTCATTTAAGGTCGGGGTCAGGAAAAAAAAAGATTTTTTAAAAATTTCAAAATTTTTGAAATTATTTTTTTTCACATCTAGACATGTGAAATGCATGAACTATGGCAAAAAAAGTGAAAAAAAAAATTTGGTTTGATTTTTTCTTACTTTTCAGATTTTCTTAGTTTTCATTTAAAGTCGGGGTCAGGAAAAAAGACAGATTTTTTGAAAAATTTCAAAATCTGTCAATTATTGTCCAAATTATTATTTTTTCACATCTACATGTGAAATGCATTAACTATGGCAACAAAATGAAAAAAAAAATTGGTCTGATTTTTTCTTACTTTTCAGATTTTTTAGTTTTTTCAAAGCGGTCAGGATCACGAGAAAGTTTTTTTTTACAAATTTCAAAATCTGTCAGATATTGTCCAAATTATTTTTTATTTCATGTCTAGACATGTGAAATGCATAAACTATGGCAAAAAAAGTGGAAAAAAAAAAATGGTCTGATTTTTTAATTACTTTTCAGATTTTCTTAGTTTTCATATAAGGTCGGGGTCAGGAAAAAAGACAGATTTTTGAAAATTTTTTTTTCTTCGTCTAGACATGTGAAATGCATGAACTATGGCAAAAAAGTGAAAAAAAATTTGGTTTGATTTTTCTTTACTTTTCAGATTTCCTTAGTTTTTCATTTTAAAGTCCGGGGTCAGGAAAAAAGACAGATTTTTGAAAAATTTCAAAATCTGTCAATTATTAATCAAATTATGTTTTTTTCACATCTACATGTGAAATGCATTAACTATGGCAACAAAAAAAAAAAAAAATTGGTCTGATTTTTTTTTCTTACTTTTCAGATTTTTTAGTTTTTTAGCGGTCAGGATCAGGGAAAAAGAGTTTTTTTTTTTTTTCAAAATCTGTCAATATTTCAAAAATTTCATGTCTAGACATGTGAATTGCATAAAATGGCAAAAAAGTGGAGAAAAAAATTGGTCTGATTTTTTTTACTTTTCATTTTTCTTAGTTTTCATATAAGGTCTCAGGGAAAAAAAGACAAATTTTTGAAATTTTATTTCATGTCTAGAACTGAAATGCATGAACTATGGCAAAAAAAAGTGAAAAAAAATTTGGTTTGATTTTTTCGTACTTTTTCAGATTTTTCTTAGTTTTCATTTAAGGTCGGGGTCAGGGAAAAAGACAGATTTTTGAAAAATTTCAAAATCTGTCAATTATTAATCAAATTATTATTTTTTCACATCTACACATGTGAAATGCATTAACTATGGCAACAAAAATGAAAAAAAAATTGGTCTGATTTTTTTTCTTACTTTTCAGATTTTCTTAGTTTTAGCCGGTCAGGATCAGAAAGTTTTTTTACAAATTTCAAAATCTGTCAGATATTGTCCAAATTATTTTTTTATTTCATGTCTAGACATGTGAAATGCATAAACTATGGCAAAAAGTGGAGAAAAAAATGGTCTGGTTTGATTTTTCGTACTTTTCAGATTTTCTTAGTTTTCATATAAGGTCGGGGTCAGGAAAAAGACAGATTTTTGAAAAATTTTATTTCATGTCTAGACATGTGAAATGCATGAACTATGGCAAAAAAAATTGAAAAAAAATTTGGTTTGATTTTTTATTACTTTTCAGATTTCCTTAGTTTTCATTTAAAGTCGGGGTCAGGAAAAAGACAGATTTTTGAAAAATTTCAAAATCTGTCAATTATTAATCAAATTATTATTTTTCACATCTACACATGTGAAATGCATTAACTATGGCAACAAAAAAAAAAAAAAATTGGTCTGATTTTTTTCTTACTTTTCAGATTTTTTTAGTTTTTCATGCGGTCAGGATCAACGAGAAAGTTTTTTTACAAATTTCAAAATCTGTCAGATATTGTCCAAATTATTTTTTATTTCATGTCTAGACATGTGAAATGCATAAACTATGGCAAAAAAAGTGAAAAAAAAAATTGGTCTGATTTTTTCATTACTTTTCAGATTTTCTTAGTTTTCATATAAGGTCGGGGTCAGGAAAAAAGACAGATTTTTGAAAATTTTATTTCATGTCAAATTCTAGACATGTACAAATGCATGAACTATGGCAAAAAAGTGAAAAAAAATTTGGTTTGATTTTTAGCATTACTTTTCAGATTTCCTTAGTTTTCATTTAAAGTCGGGGTCAGGAAAAAAAGACAGATTTTTGAAAAAAATTTCAAAATCTGTCAATTATTAATCAAATTATGTTTTTTTCACATCTACACATGTGAAATGCATTAACTATGGCAACAAAAATGAAAAAAAATTGGTCTGATTTTTTTTCTTACTTTTCAGATTTTCTTAGTTTTCAGCGGTCAGGATGCGAGAAAGTTTTTTTTACAAATTTCAAAATCTGTCAGATATTGTCCAAATTATTTTTTATTTCATGTCTAGACATGCGAAATGCATGAACTATGGCAAAAAAATGAAAAAAAAAATTGGTCTGATTTTTTAATTACTTTTCAGATTTTCTTAGTTTTCATTTAAGGTCTGGGGTCAGGAAAAAGACAGATTTTTGAAAAATTTCAAAATCTATCAATTATTGTCAAATTATTATTTTTTCACATCTACATGTGAAATGCATTAACTATGGCAACAAAAATGAAAAAAAAAATTGGTCTGATTTTTTTTCTTACTTTTCAGATTTTCTTAGTTTTTTTAGGTCAGGATCAGGAAAAAGAAAGTTTTTTTACAAATTTCAAAATCTGTCAGATATTGTCCAAATTATTTTTTATTTCATGTCTAGACATGTGAAATGCATAAACTATGGCAAAAAAGTGGAGAAAAAAAGAATGGTCTGATTTTTTTTTACTTTTCAGATTTTCTTAGTTTTCAGGAAAAAGGTTTTTTTCAGAAAAAAAGACAGATTTTTTGAAATTTTTATTTCCGTCTAAACATGTGAAATGCATGAACTATGGCAAAAAAGTGAAAAAAAAATTTGGTTTGATTTTTTCATTACTTTTCAGATTTCCTTAGTTTTCATTTAAAGGTCGAGGTCAGGAAAAAGACAGATTTTTGAAAAATTTCAAAATCTGTCAATTATTAATCAAATTATTATTTTTTCACATCTACACATGTGAAATGCATTAACTATGGCAACAAAAATGAAAAAAAATGTGGTCTGATTTTTTTCTTACTTTTCAGATTTTTTTAGTTTTTGCGGTCAGGATGCGAGAATTTTTTTTTTTACAAATTTCAAAATCTGTCAGATATTGTCAAATTATTTTTTATTTCATGTCTCATGCGAAATGCATGAACTATGGCAAAAAAAGTGGAAAAAAAATTGGTTTGATACTTTTCAATTTTCTTAGTTTTCATATAAAGGTCGGGGTCAGGAAAAAAAATTTTTTGAAAAATTTTATTGGTCTGACATTTTTGCATGAACTATGGCAAAAAAAATTACTTTTGGTTTGATTTTTTAGGTACTTTTTTTCTTAGTTTTCATTTAAGGTCGGGGTCAGGAAAAAAGACAGATTTTTTTGAAAAATTTCAAAATCTGTCAATTATTGTCAAATTATTATTTTTTTTCACATCTACACATGTGAAATGCATTAACTATGGCAACAAAATGAAAAAAAAAATTGGTCTGATTTTTTTTTTCTTACTTTTCAGATTTTTCTTAGTTTTGCGGTCAGGATCGAGAAAGTTTTTTTTACAAATTTCAAAATCTGTCAGATATTGTCCAAATTATTTTTATTTCATGTCTAGACATGTGAAATGCATAAACTATGGCAAAAAGTGGAGAAAAAAAATGGTCTGATTTTTTCTTACTTTTCAGATTTTCTTAGTTTTCATATAAAGGTCGGGGTCAGGAAAAAAAGACAGATTTTTGAAAATTTATTTCATGTCTAAACATGTGAAATGCATGAACTATGGCAAAAAAAGTGAAAAAATTTGGTTTGATTTTTAGTACTTTTCAGATTTCCTTAGTTTTCATTTAAAGTCGGGGTCAGGAAAAAGACAGATTTTGAAAAATTTCAAAATCTGTCAATTATTAATCAAATTATTATTTTTCCACATCTACACATGTGAAATGCATTAACTATGGCAACAAAATGAAAAAAATGTGGTCTGATTTTTTTTTTTACTTTTCAGATTTTTTTAGTTTTTCGCGGTCAGGATCTTGAGAATTTTTTTTTTTTTTACAAATTTCAAAATCTGTCAGATATTGTCCAAATTATTTTTTATTTCATGTCTAGATATGCGAAATGCATGAACTATGGCAAAAAAGTGAAAAAAAAAAAATTGGTTTGATTTTTCGTACTTTTCAGATTTTCTTATTTTTTTTCATTTAAAGGTCGGGGTCAGGAAAAAAGACAGATTTTTGAAAAATTTCAAAATCTGTTTCAATTATTAATCCAAATTATTATTTTTTTCACATCTACACATGTGAAATGCATTAACTATGGCAACAAAATGAAAAAAAAAAATTGGTCTGATTTTTCTTACTTTTCAGATTTTCTTAGTTTTTTCGCGGTCAGGATCACGAGAAAGTTTTTTTTACAAATTTCAAAATCTGTCAGATATTGTCCAAATTATTTTTTATTTCATGTCTAGACATGTGAAATGCATAAACTATGGCAAAAAGTGGAAAAAAAAGAATGGTCTGATTTTTCCGTACTTTTCAGATTTTCTTAGTTTTCATATAAAGGTCGGGGTCAGGAAAAAAGACAGATTTTTGAAAAATTTTATTTCACGTCTAGACATGTGAAATGCATGAACTATGGCAAAAAAAGTGAAAAAAAAATTTGGTTTGATTTTTTCATTACTTTTCAGATTTCCTTAGTTTTCATTTAAAGTCCGGGGTCAGGGAAAAAAGACAGATTTTTGAAAAATTTCAAAATCTGTCAATTATTAATCCAAATTATTATTTTTCCACATCTACACATGTGAAATGCATTAACTATGGCAACAAAATGAAAAAAAAAAAAATTGGTCTGATTTTTTTTCTTACTTTTCAGATTTTTTAGTTTTTGCGCGGTCAGGATGCGAGAAAGTTTTTTTTACAAATTTCAAAATATGTCAGATATTGTCCAAATTATGTTTTTTTATTTCATGTCTAGATATGTGAAATGCATGAACTATGGCTAAAAAAAGTGAAAAAAAAATTGGTTTGATTTTTACATTACTTTTCAGATTTTCTTAGTTTTCATTTAAAGGTCGGGGTCAGGAAAAAAAGACAGATTTTTGAAAAATTTCAAAATCTGTCAATTATTGTCAAATTATGTTTTTTTCACATCTACACATGTGAAATGCATTAACTATGGCAACAAAAATGAAAAAAAAAAAATTGGTCCTGATTTTTTTTCTTACTTTTCAGATTTTCTTAGTTTTTCATAAGGTCGCGGTCAGGATGCGAAAAATTTTTTTTACAAATTTCAAAATCTGTCAGATATTGTCCAAATTATTTTTTATTTCATGTCTAGACATGTGAAATGCATAAACTATGGCAAAAAAGTGGAAAAAAAAAATGGTCTGATTTTTAGGTACTTTTCAGATTTTCTTAGTTTTCATATAAGGTCGGGGTCAGGAAAAAAAGACAGATTTTTGAAAAATTTCATTTCATTGTCAAAATTATTTTTTTTAGACATGTGAAATGCATGAACTATGGCAAAAAAAGTGAAAAAAAATTTGGTTTGATTTTTTTCATTACTTTTCAGATTTCCTTAGTTTT
>NW_025962133.1:618393-639628 GCF_017589495.1 Alosa alosa | reverse complement strand
ATTGTCCAAATTATTTTTTTTTTATTTCATGTCTAGATATGCGAAATGCATGAACTATGGCAAAAAAAGTGAAAAAAAAAAAAAATTGGTTTGATTTTTTGTACTTTTCAGATTTTCTTAGTTTTCATTTAAGGTCGGGGTCAGGAAAAAGACAGATTTTTGAAAAATTTCAAAATCTGTCAATTATTAATCAAATTATTATTTTTTCACATCTACACATGTGAAATGCATTAACTATGGCAACAAAATGAAAAAAAAATTGGTCTGATTTTTTTTCTTACTTTTCAGATTTTTCTTATTTTTCACAGCGGTCAGGATCACGAGAGAATTTTTTTTTTTTACAAATTTCAAAATCTGTCAGATATTGTCCAAATTATTTTTTATTTCATGTCTAGACATGTGAAATGCATAAACTATGGCAAAAAGTGGAAAAAAAAATGGTCTGATTTTTTCCATTACTTTTCAGATTTTCTTAGTTTTCATATAAGGTCGGGGTCAGGGAAAAAAGACAGATTTTTGAAAATTTCATTTCCGTCTAGACATGTGAAATGCATGAACTATAGACAAAAAAAAAATTAACTAAAAAAAAAAATTTGGTTTGATTTTTTCATTACTTTTCAGATTTCCTTAGTTTTCATTTAAAGTCGGGGTCAGGAAAAAAGACAGATTTTTGAAAAATTTCAAAATCTGTCAATTATTAATCAAATTATTTTTTTTTTCACATCTACACATGTGAAATGCATTAACTATGGCAACAAAAATGAAAAAAAAATGTGGTCTGATTTTTTTTCTTACTTTTCAGATTTTTTTTTTTTAGTTTTTGCGGTCAGGATCACGAGAAAGTTTTTTTACAAATTTCAAAATATGTCAGATATTGTCCAAATTATGTTTTACTTCACGTCTAGACATGTGAAATGCATGATCTGTGGCAAACAAAAGTGAAAAACAAAATTGGTCTTATTTTTTGTCATTACTTTTCAGATTTTCTTAGTTTTCACATAAGGTCGGGGTCAGGAAAAAAAGGCGGATTTTGACACATTTCAAAATATGTCAGATATTGTCCAAATTATGTTTTACTTCACGTCTAGACATGTGAAATGCATGATCTGTGGCAAACAAAAGTGAAAAACAAAATTGGTCTTATTTTTTTGTCATTACTTTTCAGATTTTCTTAGTTTTCACATAAGGTCGGGGTCAGGAAAAAAGGCGGATTTTGACACATTTCAAAATATGTCAGATATTGTCCAAATTATGTTTTACTTCCGTCTAGACATGTGAAATGCATGATCTGTGGCAAACAAAAGTGAAAAACAAAATTGGTCTTATTTTTTGTCATTACTTTTCAGATTTTCTTAGTTTTCACATAAGGTCGGGGTCAGGAAAAAAGACAGATTTTGACACATTTCAAAATATGTCAGATATTGTCAAATTTGTTTTACTTCACGTCTAGACATGTGAAATGCATGATCTGTGGCAAACAAAAGTGAAAAAAAAAATTGGTCTTATTTTTTTTTACTTTTCAGATTTTCTTAGTTTTCACATAAGGTCGGGGTCAGGAAAAAATTGGTCTGATTTTTTTTTTGACACATTTCAAAATATGTCAGATATTGTCAAATTATTTTTTACTTCACGTCTAGACATGTGAAATGCATGATCTGTGGCAAACAAAAGTGAAAAAAAAATTGGTCTTAAACTTTTCAGATTTTCTTAGTTTTTAAGGTCGGGGTCAGGAAAAAGACAGATTTTTGAAAAATTTCAAAATTTCAGATTTTCAAATTAGTTTTTTCACATCTACACATGGAAATCATTAACTATGGCAAAAAATGAAAAAAAAATTGGGATTTTTTTTTACTTTTCAGAAATAAAGGTCGGGATCAGGAAAAATTTTTTTTTGACAAATTTCAAAATATGTCAGATATTGTCCAAATTATGTTTTTACTTCATGTCTAGACATGTGAAATGCATGATCTGTGGCAAACAAAAGTGAAAAAAAAATTGGTCTTATTTTTTGTCATTACTTTTCAGATTTTCTTAGTTTTCACATAAGGTCGGGGTCAGGAAAAAAAAGACAGATTTTTGAAAAATTTCAAAATCTGTCAGATATTGTCAAATTATTTTTTTCACGTCTAGACATGTGAAATGCATGAACTATGGCAACAAAAATGAAAAAAAAATTGGTCTGATTTTTTTTTTTTACTTTTCAGATTTTTTTATTTTTCACATAAGGTCGGGGTCAGGGAAAAATTTTTTTTGACAAATTTCAAAATATGTCAGATATTGTCCAAATTATTTTTTTTCATGTCTAGACATGTGAAATGCATGATCTATGGCAAACAAAAGTGAAAAAAAAAAAATTGGTCTTATTTTTGTCGTACTTTTCAGATTTTCTTAGTTTTCACATAAGGTCGGGGTCAGGAAAATTTTTTTTTTTGACACATTTCAAAATATGTCAGATATTGTCAAATTATGTTTTACTTCCGTCTAGACATGTGAAATGCATGATCTATGGCAAAAAAAGTGAAAAAAAAATTGGTTTGATTTTTTTATTACTTTTCAGATTTTCTTAGTTTTCATTTTAAGGTCGGGGTCAGGAAAAAAAGACAGATTTTTGAAAAATTTCAAAATCTGTCAATTATTGTCAAATTATTATTTTTCACATCTACACATGTGAAATGCATTAACTATGGCAAACAAAATGAAAAAAAAAATTGGTCTGATTTTTTTCTTACTTTTCAGATTTTCTTAGTTTTCAGCATAAGGTCAGGATCAGGAAAGAAAGTTTTTTTTACAAATTTCAAAATCTGTCAGATATTGTCAAATTATTTTTTATTTCATGTCTAGACATGTGAAATGCATAAACTATGGCAAAAAAAAGTGGAAAAAAAAAAATGGTCTGATTTTTTTCATTACTTTTCAGATTTTCTTAGTTTTCATATAAGGTCCGGGGTCAGGAAAAAAAAGACAGATTTTTTGAAAATTTCATTTTCCGTCTAGACATGTGAAATGCATGAACTATGGCAAAAAAAGTAAAAAATTTGGTTTGATTTTTTGTCATTACTTTTCAGATTTCCTTAGTTTTCATTTAAAGTCGGGGTCAGGAAAAAGACAGATTTTTGAAAAATTTCAAAATCTGTCAATTATTAATCAAATTATGTTTTTTTCACATCTACACATGTGAAATGCATTAACTATGGCAACAAAATGAAAAAAAAATGTGGTCTGATTTTTTTTTTTCTTACTTTTCAGATTTTTTTTAGTTTTTAAGGTCAGGATCAGGAAATTGAGAATTTTTTTTTTTTTACAAATTTCAAAATATGTCAGATATTGTCCAAATTATGTTTTACTTCCGTCTAGACATGTGAAATGCATGATCTGTGGCAAACAAAAGTGAAAAACAAAATTGGTCTTATTTTTTTGTCATTACTTTTCAGATTTTCTTAGTTTTCACATAAGGTCCGGGGTCAGGAAAAAAAAGCCGGATTTTGACACATTTCAAAATATGTCAGATATTGTCAAATTATGTTTTACTTCACGTCTAGACATGTGAAATGCATGATCTGTGGCAAACAAAAGTGAAAAACAAAATTGGTCTTATTTTTTGTCATTACTTTTCAGATTTTCTTAGTTTTCACATAAGGTCGGGGTCAGGAAAAAAGGCGGATTTTGACACATTTCAAAATATGTCAGATATTGTCCAAATTATGTTTTACTTCCGTCTAGACATGTGAAATGCATGATCTGTGGCAAACAAAAGTGAAAAAACAAAATTGGTCTTATTTTTTGTCATTACTTTTCAGATTTTCTTAGTTTTCACATAAGGTCCGGGGTCAGGAAAAAAGACAGATTTTTGAAAAATTTCAAAATCTGTCAATTATTGTCCAAATTATTATTTTTTCACGTCTACACATGTGAAATGCATTAACTATGGCAACAAAAATGAAAAAAAAATTGGTCTGATTTTTTTTTTACTTTTCAGATTTTTTTATTTTTTGCGGTCAGGATGCGAGAATTTTTTTTTTTACAAATTTCAAAATCTGTCAGATATTGTCCAAATTATTTTTTATTTCATGTCTAGATATGCGAAATGCATGAACTATGGCAAAAAAAGTGAAAAAAAAAATTGGTTTGATTTTTTTGTACTTTTCAGATTTTCTTAGTTTTCATTTAAGGTCCGGGGTCAGGAAAAAAGACAGATTTTTGAAAAATTTCAAAATCTGTCAATTATTGTCAAATTATGTTTTTTTTCACATCTACACATGTGAAATGCATTAACTATGGCAACAAAAATGAAAAAAAAAAAATTGGTCTGATTTTTTTTCTTACTTTTCAGATTTTCTTAGTTTTCAGCGGTCAGGATCACGAGAATTTTTTTTTTTTACAAATTTCAAAATCTGTCAGATATTGTCCAAATTATTTTTTTATTTCATGTCTAGACATGTGAAATGCATAAACTATGGCAAAAAAGTGGGAAAAAAAGAATGGTCTGATTTTTTTCATTACTTTTCAGATTTTCTTAGTTTTCATATAAGGTCGGGGTCAGGAAAAAAGACAGATTTTTGAAAATTTCATTTCCGTCTAGACATGTGAAATGCATGAACTATGGCAAAAAAAAGTGAAAAAAAAATTTGGTTTGATTTTTTTCATTACTTTTCAGATTTCCTTAGTTTTCATTTAAAGTCGGGGTCAGAAAAAAAGACAGATTTTTGAAAAATTTCAAAATCTGTCAATTATTATTGTCCAAATTATTATTTTTTCACATCTACACATGTGAAATGCATTAACTATGGCAACAAAAATGAAAAAAAATGTGGTCTGATTTTTTTCTTACTTTTCAGATTTTTTTAGTTTTTGCGGTCAGGATGCGAGAAAGTTTTTTTTTACAAATTTCAAAATATGTCAGATATTGTCCAAATTATGTTTTACTTCACGTCTAGACATGTGAAATGCATGATCTGTGGCAAACAAAAGTGAAAAACAAAATTGGTCTTATTTTTGTCGTACTTTTCAGATTTTCTTAGTTTTCACATAAGGTCGGGGTCAGGAAAAAGACGGATTTTGACACATTTCAAAATATGTCAGATATTGTCCAAATTATGTTTTACTTCACGTCTAGACATGTGAAATGCATGATCTGTGGCAAACAAAAGTGAAAAACAAAATTGGTCTTATTTTTTGTCATTACTTTTCAGATTTTCTTAGTTTTCACATAAGGTCGGGGTCAGGAAAAAAGACGGATTTTGACACATTTCAAAATATGTCAGATATTGTCCAAATTATGTTTTACTTCACGTCTAGACATGTGAAATGCATGATCTGTGGCAAACAAAAGTGAAAAACAAAATTGGTCTTATTTTTTGTCATTACTTTTCAGATTTTCTTAGTTTTCACATAAGGTCGGGGTCAGGAAAAATTTTTTTGACACATTTCAAAATATGTCAGATATTGTCCAAATTATGTTTTACTTCACGTCTAGACATGTGAAATGCATGATCTGTGGCAAACAAAAGTGAAAAACAAAATTGGTCTTATTTTTTTCGTACTTTTCAGATTTTCTTAGTTTTCACATAAGGTCCGGGGTCAGGAAAAAGGCAGTTTTTTTGACACATTTCAAAATATGTCAGATATTGTCCAAATTATGTTTTACTTCACGTCTAGACATGTGAAATGCATGATCTGTGGCAAACAAAAGTGAAAAACAAAATTGGTCTTATTTTTGTCATTACTTTTCAGATTTTCTTAGTTTTCACATAAGGTCGGGGTCAGGAAAAAAAGGCGGATTTTGACACATTTCAAAATATGTCAGATATTGTCCAAATTATGTTTTACTTCACGTCTAGACATGTGAAATGCATGATCTGTGGCAAACAAAAGTGAAAAACAAAATTGGTCTTATTTTTGTATTCATTACTTTTCAGATTTTCTTAGTTTTCACATAAGGTCGGGGTCAGGAAAAAGACAGATTTTGACACATTTCAAAATATGTCAGATATTGTCCAAATTATTTTTTTTTCACGTCTAGACATGTGAAATGCATGATCTATGGCAACAAAAATGAAAAAAAATTGGTCTTATTTTTTTTTTTACTTTTCAGATTTTCTTAGTTTTTCACATAAGGTCAGGGTCAGGAAAAATTTTTTTTTTGACAAATTTCAAAATATGTCAGATATTGTCCAAATTATGTTTTATTTCACGTCTAGACATGTGAAATGCATGATCTGTGGCAAACAAAAGTGAAAAAAAAATTGGTCTTATTTTTTGTCATTACTTTTCAGATTTTCTTAGTTTTCACATAAGGTCGGGGTCAGGAAAAAAGACAGATTTTTGAAAAATTTCAAAATCTGTCAATTATTGTCCAAATTATTTTTTTTTCACGTCTACACATGTGAAATGCATTATCTATGGCAAACAAAAATGAAAAAAAAAATTGGTCTGATTTTTTTTTTTTACTTTTCAGATTTTTTTTTTTTCACATAAGGTCAGGATCAGGAAAATTTTTTTTTTTTACAAATTTCAAAATATGTCAGATATTGTCCAAATTATTTTTTATTTCATGTCTAGACATGTGAAATGCATGAACTATGGCAAAAAAAAAGTGAAAAAAAAAATTGGTTTTATTTTTTTTTTGTACTTTTCAGATTTTCTTAGTTTTCATTTAAGGTCGGGGTCAGGAAAAAAAGACAGATTTTTGAAAAATTTCAAAATCTGTCAATTATTGTCCAAATTATTTTTTTTTTCACATCTACACATGTGAAATGCATTAACTATGGCAAACAAAAATGAAAAAAAAAATTGGTCTGATTTTTTTTTTCTTACTTTTCAGATTTTCTTAGTTTTCACATAAGGTCAGGGGAGGAAAATTTTTTTTTTTACAAATTTCAAAATCTGTCAGATATTGTCCAAATTATTTTTATTTCATGTCTAGACATGTGAAATGCATAAACTATGGCAAAAAAAGTGGAGAAAAAAAGAATGGTCTGATTTTTTTCGTACTTTTCAGATTTTCTTAGTTTTCATATAAGGTCGGGGTCAGGAAAAAAGACAGATTTTTGAAAATTTCAAAATTTCAGATATTGTCCAAATTATGTTTTACTTCCGTCTAGACATGTGAAATGCATGAACTATGGCAAAAAAAAGTGAAAAAAAATTTGGTTTGATTTTTCATTACTTTTCAGATTTCCTTAGTTTTCATTTAAAGTCGGGGTCAGGAAAAAAAGACAGATTTTTGAAAAATTTCAAAATCTGTCAATTATTGTCCAAATTATTATTTTTTCACATCTACACATGTGAAATGCATTAACTATGGCAACAAAATGAAAAAAAAATGTGGTCTGATTTTTTTCTTACTTTTCAGATTTTTTTAGTTTTTTTTTGCGGTCAGGATCAGGAAAAAAGTTTTTTTACAAATTTCAAAATATGTCAGATATTGTCCAAATTATGTTTTACTTCCGTCTAGACATGTGAAATGCATGATCTGTGGCAAACAAAAGTGAAAAACAAAATTGGTCTTATTTTTGTCATTACTTTTCAGATTTTCTTAGTTTTCACATAAGGTCGGGGTCAGGAAAAAAGGCGGATTTTGACACATTTCAAAATATGTCAGATATTGTCCAAATTATGTTTTACTTCACGTCTAGACATGTGAAATGCATGATCTGTGGCAAACAAAAGTGAAAAAAAAATTGGTCTTATTTTTTTGTCATTACTTTTCAGATTTTCTTAGTTTTTCACATAAGGTCGGGGTCAGGAAAAAAAGGCGGAGTTTTGACACATTTCAAAATATGTCAGATATTGTCCAAATTATGTTTTACTTCACGTCTAGACATGTGAAATGCATGATCTGTGGCAAACAAAAGTGAAAAACAAAATTGGTCTTATTTTTGTCATACTTTTCAGATTTTCTTAGTTTTCACATAAGGTCGGGGGTCAGGAAAAAAAGGCGGGTTTTGACACATTTCAAAATATGTCAGATATTGTCCAAATTATGTTTTACTTCACGTCTAGACATGTGAAATGCATGATCTGTGGCAAACAAAAGTGAAAAACAAAATTGGTCTTATTTTTTGTCGTACTTTTCAGATTTTCTTAGTTTTCACATAAGGGTCGGGGTCAGGAAAAAAGACAGATTTTTGAAAAATTTCAAAATCTGTCAATTATTGTCCAAATTATGTTTTTTTCACGTCTACACATGTGAAATGCATTAACTATGGCAAACAAAAATGAAAAAAAAATTGGTCTGATTTTTTTTTTTACTTTTCAGATTTTTTTATTTTTTGCGGTCGGGGATCACGAAAATTTTTTTTTTACAAATTTCAAAATCTGTCAGATATTGTCCAAATTATTTTTTATTTCATGTCTAGATATGTGAAATGCATGAACTATGGCAAAAAAAAGTGCAAAAAAAAAAAAATTGGTTTGATTTTTTTGTACTTTTCAGATTTTCTTAGTTTTCATTTAAGGTCGGGGTCAGGGAAAAAGACAGATTTTTGAAAAATTTCAAAATCTGTCAATTATTGTCCAAATTATTTTTTTTCACATCTACACATGTGAAATGCATTAACTATGGCAACAAAAATGAAAAAAAAAAATTGGTCTGATTTTTTTTCTTACTTTTCAGATTTTCTTAGTTTTTTGCGGTCAGGATCACGAGAATTTTTTTTTTTACAAATTTCAAAATCTGTCAGATATTGTCCAAATTATTTTTTATTTCATGTCTAGACATGTGAAATGCATAAACTATGGCAAAAAAGTGGAGAAAAAAAAAATGGTCTGATTTTTTGTCGTACTTTTCAGATTTTCTTAGTTTTTCATATAAGGTCGGGGTCAGGAAAAAGACAGATTTTTGAAAATTTCATTTTTACTTCGTCTAGACATGTGAAATGCATGAACTATAAAAAAAAAGTGAAAAAAAAAAATTTGGTTTGGTTTTTTTTTCATTACTTTTCAGATTTCCTTAGTTTTCATTTAAAGTCCGGGGTCAGGAAAAAAGACAGATTTTTGAAAAATTTCAAAATCTGTCAATTATTGTCCAAATTATTATTTTTTCACATCTACACATGTGAAATGCATTAACTATGGCAACAAAAATGAAAAAAAATGTGGTCTGATTTTTTTCTTACTTTTCAGATTTTTTTAGTTTTTGCGGTCAGGATGCGAGAAAGTTTTTTTTTACAAATTTCAAAATATGTCAGATATTGTCCAAATTATGTTTTACTTCACGTCTAGACATGTGAAATGCATGATCTGTGGCAAACAAAAGTGAAAAACAAAATTGGTCTTATTTTTGTCGTACTTTTCAGATTTTCTTAGTTTTCACATAAGGTCCGGGGTCAGGAAAAAAGACGGATTTTGACACATTTCAAAATATGTCAGATATTGTCCAAATTATGTTTTACTTCACGTCTAGACATGTGAAATGCATGATCTGTGGCAAACAAAAGTGAAAAACAAAATTGGTCTTATTTTTTGTCATTACTTTTCAGATTTTCTTAGTTTTCACATAAGGTCCGGGGTCAGGAAAAAAGACGGATTTTGACACATTTCAAAATATGTCAGATATTGTCCAAATTATGTTTTACTTCACGTCTAGACATGTGAAATGCATGATCTGTGGCAAACAAAAGTGAAAAAAAAATTGGTCTTATTTTTTGTCATTACTTTTCAGATTTTCTTAGTTTTCACATAAGGTCCGGGGTCAGGAAAAATGACGGATTTTGACACATTTCAAAATATGTCAGATATTGTCCAAATTATGTTTTACTTCACGTCTAGACATGTGAAATGCATGATCTGTGGCAAACAAAAGTGAAAAACAAAATTGGTCTTATTTTTGTTGCATTACTTTTCAGATTTTCTTAGTTTTCACATAAGGTCGGGGTCAGGAAAAAAAGACAGATTTTTGACACATTTCAAAATATGTCAGATATTGTCCAAATTATTTTTACTTCACGTCTAGACATGTGAAATGCATGATCTGTGGCAAACAAAAGTGAAAAAAAAATTGGTCTATTTTTTTTTTTTACTTTTCAGATTTTTTAGTTTTCACATAAGGTCAGGATCAGGAAAAGGCGGATTTTTTTTTTTTTGACAAATTTCAAAATATGTCAGATATTGTCCAAATTATTTTTTATTTCATGTCTAGATATGTGAAATGCATGAACTATGGCAAAAAAAGTGAAAAAAAAATTGGTTTGATTTTTTTGTACTTTTCAGATTTTCTTAGTTTTCATTTAAGGTCGGGGTCAGGAAAAAGACAGATTTTTGAAAAATTTCAAAATCTGTCAATTATTGTCCAAATTATTTTTTTTTCACATCTACACATGTGAAATGCATTAACTATGGCAACAAAATGAAAAAAAAAATTGGTCTGATTTTTTTTTCTTACTTTTCAGATTTTCTTAGTTTTTCGCGGTCAGGATCAGAAAAAAAGTTTTTTTTACAAATTTCAAAATCTGTCAGATATTGTCCAAATTATTTTTTATTTCATGTCTAGACATGTGAAATGCATAAACTAAAAAAAAAAGTGGAAAAAAAGAATGGTCTGATTTTTTTCGTACTTTTCAGATTTTCTTAGTTTTTTTCATATAAGGTCGGGGTCAGGAAAAAGACAGATTTTTGAAAATTTCATTTCACGTCTAGACATGTGAAATGCATGAACTATGGCAAAAAAAAGTGAAAAAAAATTTGGTTTGATTTTTTCATTACTTTTCAGATTTTCCTTAGTTTTCATTTAAAGTCCGGGGTCAGGAAAAAAAGACAGATTTTTGAAAAATTTCAAAATCTGTCAATTATTGTCAAATTATTATTTTTCACATCTACACATGTGAAATGCATTAACTATGGCAACAAAAATGAAAAAAAATGTGGTCTGATTTTTTTTTTCTTACTTTTCAGATTTTTTTAGTTTTTGCGGTCAGGATCAGGAAAAAAGTTTTTTTTTTTTTACAAATTTCAAAATATGTCAGATATTGTCCAAATTATGTTTTACTTCACGTCTAGACATGTGAAATGCATGATCTGTGGCAAACAAAAGTGAAAAACAAAATTGGTCTTATTTTTGTCATTACTTTTCAGATTTTCTTAGTTTTCACATAAGGTCGGGGTCAGGAAAAAAGGCGGGGTTTTGACACATTTCAAAATATGTCAGATATTGTCAAATTATGTTTTACTTCACGTCTAGACATGTGAAATGCATGATCTGTGGCAAACAAAAGTGAAAAACAAAATTGGTCTTATTTTTTGTCATTACTTTTCAGATTTTCTTAGTTTTCACATAAGGTCGGGGTCAGGAAAAAAGGCGGATTTTGACACATTTCAAAATATGTCAGATATTGTCCAAATTATGTTTTACTTCACGTCTAGACATGTGAAATGCATGATCTGTGGCAAACAAAAGTGAAAAACAAAATTGGTCTTATTTTTTTTGTCATTACTTTTCAGATTTTCTTAGTTTTCACATAAGGTCGGGGTCAGGAAAAAGGCGGATTTTGACACATTTCAAAATATGTCAGATATTGTCCAAATTATGTTTTACTTCACGTCTAGACATGTGAAATGCATGATCTGTGGCAAACAAAAGTGAAAAACAAAATTGGTCTTATTTTTTTGTCATTACTTTTCAGATTTTCTTAGTTTTCACATAAGGTCGGGGTCAGGAAAAAAAGACGGATTTTGACACATTTCAAAATATGTCAGATATTGTCCAAATTATGTTTTACTTCACGTCTAGACATGTGAAATGCATGATCTGTGGCAAACAAAAGTGAAAAACAAAATTGGTCTTATTTTTTGTCATTACTTTTCAGATTTTCTTAGTTTTCACATAAGGTCGGGGTCAGGAAAAAAAGACAGATTTTTGAAAAATTTCAAAATCTGTCAATTATTGTCCAAATTATTGTTTTTTTCACGTCTACACATGTGAAATGCATTAACTATGGCAAACAAAAATGAAAAAAAAAAAAATTGGTCTGATTTTTTTTTTTACTTTTCAGATTTTTTATTTTTTTAAGGTCAGGATCAGGAAAAGATTTTTTTTTTTACAAATTTCAAAATCTGTCAGATATTGTCCAAATTATTTTTTATTTCATGTCTAGATATGTGAAATGCATGAACTATGGCAAAAAAAAGTGAAAAAAAAAAATTGGTTTGATTTTTTTGTACTTTTCAGATTTTCTTAGTTTTCATTTAAGGTCGGGGTCAGGAAAAAAAGACAGATTTTTGAAAAATTTCAAAATCTGTCAATTATTGTCCAAATTATTTTTTTCACATCTACACATGTGAAATGCATTAACTATGGCAACAAAAATGAAAAAAAAAATTGGTCTGATTTTTTTTTCTTACTTTTCAGATTTTCTAGTTTTTTTTAGCGGTCAGGATCGGGGTCAGGAAAGTTTTTTTACAAATTTCAAAATCTGTCAGATATTGTCCAAATTATTTTTTATTTCATGTCTAGACATGTGAAATGCATAAACTATGGCAAAAAAAAGTGGAGAAAAAAAAAGAATGGTCTGATTTTTTTTCATTACTTTTCAGATTTTCTTAGTTTTCATATAAGGTCGGGGTCAGAAAAAAAGACAGATTTTTTGAAAATTTCATTTCTTCGTCTAGACATGTGAAATGCATGAACTATGGCAAAAAAAGTGAAAAAAAATTTGGTTTGATTTTTTTTTCATTACTTTTCAGATTTCCTTAGTTTTCATTTAAAGTCGGGGTCAGGAAAAAAGACAGATTTTTGAAAAATTTCAAAATCTGTCAATTATTATTGTCCAAATTATTTTTTTTTCACATCTACACATGTGAAATGCATTAACTATGGCAACAAAAATGAAAAAAAAAATGTGGTCTGATTTTTTTTTCTTACTTTTCAGATTTTTTTTTTTTTTTGCGGTCAGGATCGAAAAAAAGTTTTTTTTTACAAATTTCAAAATATGTCAGATATTGTCCAAATTATGTTTTACTTCACGTCTAGACATGTGAAATGCATGATCTGTGGCAAACAAAAGTGAAAAAAACAAAATTGGTCTTATTTTTTGTCGTACTTTTCAGATTTTCTTAGTTTTCACATAAGGTCCGGGGTCAGAAAAAAGACGGATTTTGACACATTTCAAAATATGTCAGATATTGTCCAAATTATGTTTTACTTCACGTCTAGACATGTGAAATGCATGATCTGTGGCAAACAAAAGTGAAAAACAAAATTGGTCTTATTTTTGTCATTACTTTTCAGATTTTCTTAGTTTTCACATAAGGTCGGGGTCAGGAAAAAAGACGGATTTTGACACATTTCAAAATATGTCAGATATTGTCCAAATTATGTTTTACTTCACGTCTAGACATGTGAAATGCATGATCTGTGGCAAACAAAAGTGAAAAACAAAATTGGTCTTTTTTTTTGTCATTACTTTTCAGATTTTCTTAGTTTTCACATAAGGTCCGGGGTCAGGAAAAAGGCCGGATTTTGACACATTTCAAAATATGTCAGATATTGTCCAAATTATGTTTTACTTCACGTCTAGACATGTGAAATGCATGATCTGTGGCAAACAAAAGTGAAAAACAAAATTGGTCTTATTTTTGTCATTACTTTTCAGATTTTCTTAGTTTTCACATAAGGTCGGGGTCAGGAAAAAGGCGGATTTTGACACATTTCAAAATATGTCAGATATTGTCCAAATTATGTTTTACTTCACGTCTAGACATGTGAAATGCATGATCTGTGGCAAACAAAAGTGAAAAACAAAATTGGTCTTATTTTTTGTCATTACTTTTCAGATTTTCTTAGTTTTCACATAAGGTCGGGGTCAGGAAAAAAGACAGATTTTTGAAAAATTTCAAAATCTGTCAATTATTGTCAAATTATGTTTTTTTTCACGTCTACACATGTGAAATGCATTAACTATGGCAACAAAAATGAAAAAAAAAATTGGTCTGATTTTTTTTTTTTACTTTTCATTTTTTTTTTTTTCGGGGTCAGGAAAACGAGAATTTTTTTTTTTTTTACAAATTTCAAAATCTGTCAGATATTGTCCAAATTATTTTTTATTTCATGTCTAGATATGCGAAATGCATGAACTATGGCAAAAAAAGTGAAAAAAAAATTGGTTTGATTTTTTCGTACTTTTCAGATTTTCTTAGTTTTCATTTAAGGTCGGGGTCAGAAAAAAGACAGATTTTTGAAAAATTTCAAAATCTGTCAATTATTGTCCAAATTATTATTTTTTCACATCTACACATGTGAAATGCATTAACTATGGCAACAAAATGAAAAAAAAAAAAATTGGTCTGATTTTTTTTTCTTACTTTTCAGATTTTCTTAGTTTTTGCGGTCAGGATCACGAGAAAGTTTTTTTTACAAATTTCAAAATCTGTCAGATATTGTCCAAATTATTTTTTATTTCATGTCTAGACATGTGAAATGCATAAACTATGGCAAAAAAAGTGGAGAAAAAAGAATGGTCTGATTTTTTCGTACTTTTCAGATTTTCTTAGTTTTCATATAAGGTCCGGGGTCAGGAAAAAAGACAGATTTTTTTGAAAATTTCATTTCACGTCTAGACATGTGAAATGCATGAACTATGGCAAAAAAAAAGTGAAAAAAAATTTGGTTTGATTTTTTCATTACTTTTCAGATTTCCTTAGTTTTCATTTAAAGTCCGGGGTCAGGAAAAAAAGACAGATTTTTGAAAAATTTCAAAATCTGTCAATTATTGTCCAAATTATTATTTTTCACATCTACACAAGTGAAATGCATTAACTATGGCAACAAAAATGAAAAAAAAAATGTGGTCTGATTTTTTTCTTACTTTTCAGATTTTTTTAGTTTTTGCGGTCAGGATGCGAGAAATTTTTTTTTTACAAATTTCAAAATATGTCAGATATTGTCCAAATTATGTTTTACTTCACGTCTAGACATGTGAAATGCATGATCTGTGGCAAACAAAAGTGAAAAACAAAATTGGTCTTATTTTTTGTCGTACTTTTCAGATTTTCTTAGTTTTCACATAAGGTCCGGGGTCAGGAAAAAAGACGGATTTTGACACATTTCAAAATATGTCAGATATTGTCCAAATTATGTTTTACTTCACGTCTAGACATGTGAAATGCATGATCTGTGGCAAACAAAAGTGAAAAACAAAATTGGTCTTATTTTTTTCATTACTTTTCAGATTTTCTTAGTTTTCACATAAGGTCGGGGTCAGGAAAAAAAGACGGATTTTGACACATTTCAAAATATGTCAGATATTGTCCAAATTATGTTTTACTTCACGTCTAGACATGTGAAATGCATGATCTGTGGCAAACAAAAGTGAAAAACAAAATTGGTCTTATTTTTGTCAGTACTTTTCAGATTTTCTTAGTTTTCACATAAGGTCGGGGTCAGGAAAAATGACGGATTTTGACACATTTCAAAATATGTCAGATATTGTCCAAATTATGTTTTACTTCACGTCTAGACATGTGAAATGCATGATCTGTGGCAAACAAAAGTGAAAAACAAAATTGGTCTTATTTTTTGTCATTACTTTTCAGATTTTCTTAGTTTTCACATAAGGTCCGGGGTCAGGAAAAATGACGGATTTTGACACATTTCAAAATATGTCAGATATTGTCCAAATTATGTTTTACTTCACGTCTAGACATGTGAAATGCATGATCTGTGGCAAACAAAAGTGAAAAACAAAATTGGTCTTATTTTTGTCGTACTTTGTTCTTAGTTTTCATTACTTTTCAGATTTTCTTAGTTTTCACATAAGGTCGGGGTCAGGAAAAAAAAGACAGATTTTTGAAAAATTTCAAAATCTGTCAATTATTGTCCAAATTATTTTTTTTTTCACGTCTACACATGTGAAATGCATTAACTATGGCAACAAAAATGAAAAAAAAATTGGTCTGATTTTTTTTTTTACTTTTCAGATTTTTTTATTTTTTGCGGTCAGGATGCGAGATTTTTTTTTTTTTACAAATTTCAAAATCTGTCAGATATTGTCCAAATTATTTTTTATTTCATGTCTAGATATGCGAAATGCATGAACTATGGCAAAAAAAGTGAAAAAAAAAATTGGTTTGATTTTTTTGTACTTTTCAGATTTTCTTAGTTTTCATTTAAGGTCCGGGGTCAGGAAAAAAGACAGATTTTTGAAAAATTTCAAAATCTGTCAATTATTGTCCAAATTATTATTTTTTCACATCTACACATGTGAAATGCATTAACTATGGCAACAAAAATGAAAAAAAAAAATTTGTCTGATTTTTTTTTTCTTACTTTTCAGATTTTCTTAGTTTTTGCGGTCAGGATCAGGAAAGTTTTTTTTTTTTACAAATTTCAAAATCTGTCAGATATTGTCCAAATTATTTTTTATTTCATGTCTAGACATGTGAAATGCATAAACTATGGCAAAAAGTGGAAAAAAAGAATGGTCTGATTTTTTTCGTACTTTTCAGATTTTCTTAGTTTTCATATAAGGTCGGGGTCAGGAAAAAAAGACAGATTTTTGAAAATTTCATTTCACGTCTAGACATGTGAAATGCATGAACTATGGCGGCAAAAAAAAGTGAAAAAAATTTGGTTTGATTTTTTCGTACTTTTCAGATTTCCTTAGTTTTCATTTAAAGTCCGGGGTCAGAAAAAAAAGACAGATTTTTTGAAAAATTTCAAAATCTGTCAATTATTGTCCAAATTATTATTTTTTCACATCTACACAAGTGAAATGCATTAACTATGGCAACAAAAATGAAAAAAAATGTGGTCTGATTTTTTTCTTACTTTTCAGATTTTTTTAGTTTTTGCGGTCAGGATGCGAGAAAGTTTTTTTTTACAAATTTCAAAATATGTCAGATATTGTCCAAATTATGTTTTACTTCACGTCTAGACATGTGAAATGCATGATCTGTGGCAAACAAAAAGTGAAAAACAAAATTGGTCTTATTTTTTGTCGTACTTTTCAGATTTTCTTAGTTTTCACATAAGGTCGGGGTCAGGAAAAAAGAGCGGATTTTGACACATTTCAAAATATGTCAGATATTGTCCAAATTATGTTTTACTTCACGTCTAGACATGTGAAATGCATGATCTGTGGCAAACAAAAGTGAAAAAAAAAAATTGGTCTTATTTTTTGTCATTACTTTTCAGATTTTCTTAGTTTTCACATAAGGTCGGGGTCAGGAAAAAAAGACGGATTTTGACACATTTCAAAATATGTCAGATATTGTCCAAATTATGTTTTACTTCACGTCTAGACATGTGAAATGCATGATCTGTGGCAAACAAAAAAGTGAAAAACAAAATTGGTCTTATTTTTTTGTCATTACTTTTCAGATTTTCTTAGTTTTCACATAAGGTCCGGGGTCAGGAAAAAAGACGGATTTTGACACATTTCAAAATATGTCAGATATTGTCCAAATTATGTTTTACTTCACGTCTAGACATGTGAAATGCATGATCTGTGGCAAACAAAAGTGAAAAAAAAAAATTGGTCTTATTTTTTTGTCGTACTTTTCAGATTTTCTTAGTTTTCACATAAGGTCGGGGTCAGGGAAAAAACAGATTTTTGAAAAATTTCAAAATATGTCAGATATTGTCCAAATTATTTTTTTTCACGTCTAGACATGTGAAATGCATGATCTATGGCAAACAAAATGAAAAAAAAAATTGGTCTGATTTTTTTTTTACTTTTCAGATTTTTTAGTTTTCACATAAGGTCGGGATCAGGAAAATTTTTTTTTTTTTACAAATTTCAAAATATGTCAGATATTGTCCAAATTATTTTTTTATTTCATGTCTAGACATGTGAAATGCATGATCTATGGCAAAAAAAGTGAAAAAAAAATTGGTCTTATTTTTTTGTACTTTTCAGATTTTCTTAGTTTTCATTTAAGGTCGGGGTCAGGAAAAAAGACAGATTTTTGAAAAATTTCAAAATCTGTCAATTATTGTCCAAATTATTATTTTTTCACGTCTACACATGTGAAATGCATTAACTATGGCAAACAAAAATGAAAAAAAAATTGGTCTGATTTTTTTTTTACTTTTCAGATTTTTTTATTTTTTGCGGTCAGGATGCGAGAATTTTTTTTTTTACAAATTTCAAAATATGTCAGATATTGTCCAAATTATTTTTATTTCACGTCTAGACATGTGAAATGCATGAACTATGGCAAAAAAAGTGAAAAAAAAAATTGGTCTTATTTTTTTGTCGTACTTTTCAGATTTTCTTAGTTTTCACATAAGGTCCGGGGTCAGGAAAAAAAAAGACAAATATGTCAGATATTTTGAAAAATTTCTTCACGTCTAGACATGTGAAATGCATGAACTATGGCAAAAAAAAGTGAAAAAAAAATTGGTTTGATTTTTTTTACTTTTCAGATTTTCTTAGTTTTTAAAGGTCGGGGTCAGGAAAAAAGACAGATTTTTGAAAAATTTCAAAATCTGTCAGATATTGTCCAAATTATTTTTTTCACATCTAGACATGTGAAATGCATTAACTATGGCAAACAAAAATGAAAAAAAAATTGGTCTGATTTTTTTTCTTACTTTTCAGATTTTTTAGTTTTCACATAAGGTCAGGATCAGGAAAAAGTTTTTTTACAAATTTCAAAATATGTCAGATATTGTCCAAATTATGTTTTACTTCACGTCTAGACATGTGAAATGCATGATCTGTGGCAAACAAAAAGTGAAAAAAAAAATTGGTCTTATTTTTTTGTGTACTTTTCAGATTTTCTTAGTTTTCACATAAGGTCCGGGGTCAGGAAAAAAAGACAGATTTTGACACATTTCAAAATATGTCAGATATTGTCCAAATTATGTTTTTTTTCCGTCTAGACATGTGAAATGCATGATCTGTGGCAAACAAAAGTGAAAAACAAAATTGGTCTTATTTTTTGTGCATTACTTTTCAGATTTTCTTAGTTTTCACATAAGGTCGGGGTCAGGAAAAAAGACGGATTTTGACACATTTCAAAATATGTCAGATATTGTCCAAATTATTTTTACTTCACGTCTAGACATGTGAAATGCATGATCTGTGGCAAACAAAAGTGAAAAAAAAATTGGTCTTATTTTTTTTCATTACTTTTCAGATTTTCTTAGTTTTCACATAAGGTCGGGGTCAGGAAAAATGAATTTTTTTTTTGACACATTTCAAAATATGTCAGATATTGTCCAAATTATGTTTTACTTCAACGTCTAGACATGTGAAATGCATGATCTGTGGCAAAAAAAAGTGAAAAACAAAATTGGTCTTATTTTTGTCGTTACTTTTCAGATTTTCTTAGTTTTCACATAAGGTCGGGGTCAGGAAAAAAAGACAGATTTTTTTGACAAATTTCAAAATCTGTCAAGATATTGTCCAAATTATTGTTTTTTCACGTCTAGACATGTGAAATGCATGATCTATGGCAAACAAAATGAAAAAAAAAATTGGTCTGATTTTTTTTACTTTTCAGATTTTTTTAGTTTTCACATAAGGTCAGGATCAGGAAAAATTTTTTTTTTTACAAATTTCAAAATATGTCAGATATTGTCCAAATTATTTTTATTTCATGTCTAGACATGTGAAATGCATGATCTGTGGCAAAAAAAGTGAAAAAAAAAAATTGGTCTTGATTTTTTGTACTTTTCAGATTTTCTTAGTTTTTTCATTTAAGGTCGGGGTCAGGAAAAAAAGACAGATTTTGAAAAATTTCAAAATATGTCAATATTGTCCAAATTATTTTTTTTCACGTCTAGACATGTGAAATGCATGATCTATGGCAAACAAAAATGAAAAAAAAATTGGTCTGATTTTTTTTTTTCTTACTTTTCAGATTTTCTTAGTTTTCACATCAGGGGGTCAGGAAAAAAAACAGATTTTTGACAAATTTCAAAATATGTCAGATATTGTCCAAATTATTTTTTATTTCACGTCTAGACATGTGAAATGCATGATCTATGGCAAAAAAAGTGAAAAAAAAAAATTGGTCTGATTTTTTTTTTACTTTTCAGATTTTCTTAGTTTTCATATAAGGTCGGGGTCAGGATTTTGACAAATTTCAAAAATTGTCAGATATTGTCCAAATTATTTTTTATTTCACGTCTAGACATGTGAAATGCATGATCTATGGCAAAAAAAGTGAAAAAAAAATTGGTTTTATTTTTTTTGTACTTTTCAGATTTTCTTAGTTTTCATTTAAGGTCGGGGTCAGGAAAAAAGACAGATTTTTTGAAAAATTTCAAAATATGTCAATTATTGTCCAAATTATTTTTTTTTCACATCTACACATGTGAAATGCATTAACTATGGCAAACAAAAATGAAAAAAAAAAATTGGTCTGATTTTTTTCTTACTTTTCAGATTTTCTTAGTTTTTTAAGGTCGGGGTCAGGAAAAAAGTTTTTTTTTTACAAATTTCAAAATATGTCAGATATTGTCCAAATTATTTTTTTTTCATGTCTAGACATGTGAAATGCATGATCTATGGCAAACAAAAGTGGAAAAAAAAATTGGTCTGATTTTTTTTACTTTTTCAGATTTTCTTGTTTTTTTCACATAAGGTAAGGGGTCAGGAAAATTTTTTTTTTTTGACACATTTCAAAAAAAGTCAGATATTTCCAAATTATGTTTTATTTCATGTCTAGACATGTGAAATGCATGAACTATGGCAAAAAGTGAAAAAAAAAATTTGGTTTGATTTTTTATTACTTTTCAGATTTTCTTAGTTTTCATTTAAGGTCCGGGGTCAGGAAAAAGACAGATTTTTGAAAAATTTCAAAATCTGTCAATTATTGTCAAATTATATTTTTTTTCACATCTACACATGTGAAATGCATTAACTATGGCAACAAAATGAAAAAAAAATGTGGTCTGATTTTTTTTCTTACTTTTCAGATTTTTTTAGTTTTTCACGGTCAGGATCAGGAAAAATTTTTTTTTTACAAATTTCAAAATATGTCAGATATTGTCCAAATTATGTTTTACTTCGCGTCTAGACATGTGAAATGCATGATCTGTGGCAAACAAAAGTGAAAAAAAAAATTGGTCTTATTTTTTGTCATTACTTTTCAGATTTTCTTAGTTTTCACATAAGGTCGGGGTCAGGAAAAAAAGACGATTTTGACACATTTCAAAATATGTCAGATATTGTCAAATTATGTTTTACTTCCGTCTAGACATGTGAAATGCATGATCTGTGGCAAACAAAAGTGAAAAAAAAATTGGTCTTATTTTTTGTCATTACTTTTCAGATTTTCTTAGTTTTCACAT
>NW_025962133.1:597260-617893 GCF_017589495.1 Alosa alosa | reverse complement strand
TTTAGTTTTAAGGTCAGGGTCAGGAAAATGATTTTTTTTAAAAATTTCAAAATCTATCAATTATTGTCCAAATTATTGTTTTTTCATATCTAGATATGAAATGCATGAACTATGGCAAAAAAAAGTGAAAAAAAAAAAATTGGTTTGATTTTTTCTTACTTTTCAGATTTTTCTTAGTTTTCATTTAAGGTCCGGGGTCAGGAAAAAAGACAGATTTTACAAAAAATTTCAAAATCTGTCAATTATTGTCAAATTATTTTTTCACATCTACACATGTGAAATGCATGAACTATGGCAAAAAAATGAAAAAAAAAATTGGTCTGATTTTTTTCTTACTTTTCAGATTTTCTTAGTTTTTTTAAGGTCGGGGTCAGGAAAGGGTGAAAGTTTTTTTAGAAAAATTTCAAAATCTGTCAGATATTGTCCAAATTATTTTTTTTTCATGTCTAGATATGTGAAATGCATGAACTATGGCAAAAAAAAAAAAAATTTGGTTTGATTTTTTCTTACTTTTCAGATTTTTCTTAGTTTTCATTTCGCGGTCAGGATCAGCGAAAAAGTTTTTTAAAAATTTCAAAATCTGTCAGATATTGTCCAAATTATTTTTTATTTCACATCTAGACATGTGAAATGAGTTAACTATGGCAACAAAAATGAAACAAAATTGGTCTGATTTTTTTCTTACTTTTCAGATTTTTTTAGTTTTCGCGGTCAGGATGAGAGAAAGTTTTTTTTACAAAGTTCAAAATCTGTCAATTATTGTCCAAATGATTGTTTATTTCACATCTAAACATGTGAAATGTATGAACTATGGCAAAAAAAGTGAAAAAAAAAATTGGTCTGATTTTTTCGTACTTTTCAGATTTTCTTAGTTTTCATTTAAGGTCCGGGGTCAGGAAAAAATTGAGATTTTAGAAAAATTTCAAAATCTGTCAATTATTGTCCAAATTATTTTTTATTTCATGTCTAGATATGCGAAATGCATGAACTATGGCAAAAAAAGTGAAAAAATTTGGTTTTTTTTTTTCATTACTTTTCAGATTTTCTTAGTTTTCATTTAAGGTCCGGGGTCAGGAAAAAAAAGACAGATTTTGAAAAATTTCAAAATCTGTCAATTATTGTCAAATTATTATTTTTTCACATCTACACATGTGAAATGCATTAACTATGGCAACAAAAATGAAAAAAAAAAATTGGTCTGATTTTTTTCTTACTTTTCAGATTTTCTTAGTTTTCATTTGGTCAGGATCTTGAGAAAGTTTTTTTTACAAATTTCAAAATCTGTCAGATATTGTCCAAATTACTTTTTTATTTCATGTCTAGATATGTGAAATGCATGAACTATGGCAAAAAAAAAGTGAAAAAAAATTTGATTTGATTTTTTTAAGTACTTTTCAGATTTTCTTAGTTTTCATTTAAGGTCCGGGGTCAGGAAAAAAGTGAGATTTTAGAAAAATTTCAAAATCTGTCAATTATTGTCCAAATTATTATTTTTTCACATCTACACATGTGAAATGCATTAACTATGGCAACAAAAATGAAAAAAAAATTGGTCTGATTTTTTCGTACTTTTCAGATTTTTTTAGTTTTCGCGGTCAGGATGAGAGAAATTTTTTTTTTTACAAATTTCAAAATCTGTCAGATATTGTCCAAATTATTTTTTATTTCACATCTAAACATGTGAAATGTATGAACTATGGCAAAAAAAGTGAAAAAAAAAATTGGTCTGATTTTTTCTTACTTTTCAGATTTTTTAGTTTTCATTTAAGGTCAGGGGTCAGGAAAAAATTTTTTTTAGAAAAATTTCAAAATCTGTCAATTATTGTCCAAATTATTTTTTTATTTCACATCTAGAACATGTGAAATGCATGAACTATGGCAAAAAAAAGTGAAAAAAAATTTGGTTTGATTTTTTCATTACTTTTCAGATTTTCTTAGTTTTCATTTAAGGTCGGGGTCAGGAAAAAAGACAGATTTTTGAAAAATTTCAAAATCTGTCAATTATTGTCCAAATTATTATTTTTTTCACATCTACACATGTGAAATGCATTAACTATGGCAACAAAAATGAAAAAAAAAAAATTGGTCTGATTTTTTTGTTACTTTTCAGATTTTCTTAGTTTTCATTTAGGGTCAGGATGCAGGAAAAAGTTTTTTTTTTACAAATTTCAAAATCTGTCAGATATTGTCCAAATTATTTTTTATTTCATGTCTAGATATGTGAAATGCATGAACTATATAAAAAAAGTGAAAAAAAAATTTGATTTGATTTTTTTTTTCTTACTTTTCAGATTTTCTTAGTTTTCATTTAAGGTCGGGGTCAGGAAAAAAAGTGAGATTTTTGAAAAAATTTCAAAATCTGTCAATTATTGTCCAAATTATTTTTTTTTCACATCTACATGTGAAATGCATTAACTATGGCAAAAAAATGAAAAAAAAATTGGTCTGATTTTTTTCTTACTTTTCAGATTTTCTTAGTTTTCATGGAAAGGATCAGAAAAAAAAAAGTTTTTTTACAAATTTCAAAATCTGTCAGATATTGTCCAAAATTATTTTTTATTTCACATCTAGACATGTGAAATGAGTTAACTATGGCAACAAAAAAATGAAAACAAAATTGGTCTGATTTTTTTCTTACTTTTCAGATTTTTTTAGTTTTCGCGGTCAGGATGAGAGAATGTTTTTTTTTACAAAGTTCAAAATCTGTCAATTATTGTCCAAATGATTGTTTATTTCACATCTAAACATGTGAAATGTATGAACTATGGCAAAAAAAAGTGAAAAAAAAAAAAAATTGGTCTGATTTTTTTTTTTTTCAGATTTTCTTAGTTTTCATTTAAGGTCGGGGTCAGGAAAAAATTGAGATTTTAGAAAAATTTCAAAATCTGTCAATTATTGTCCAAATTATTTTTTATTTCATGTCTAGATATGTGAAATGCATGAACTATGGCAAAAAAAGTGAAAAAAATTTGGTTTGATTTTTTCGTACTTTTCAGATTTTCTTAGTTTTCATTTAAGGTCCGGGGTCAGGAAAAAAGACAGATTTTTTGAAAAATTTCAAAATCTGTCAATTATTGTCCAAATTATTTTTTTTTCACATCTACACATGTGAAATGCATTAACTATGGCAAAAAAAAAAAAAAAAAAAAATTGGTCTGATTTTTTTTCTTACTTTTCAGATTTTCTTAGTTTTTCAAAGGTCAGGATGCGAGAAAGTTTTTTTTTACAAATTTCAAAATCTGTCAGATATTGTCCAAATTATTTTTTATTTCATGTCTAGATATGCGAAATGCATGAACTATGGCAAAAAAGTGAAAAAAAATTTGATTTGATTTTTTTCGTTACTTTTCAGATTTTCTTAGTTTTCATTTAAGGTCCGGGGTCAGGAAAAAAAAGTGAGATTTTAGAAAAATTTCAAAATCTGTCAATTATTGTCCAAATTATTTTTTTTTTCACATCTACACATGTGAAATGCATTAACTATGGCAAAAAAAATGAAAAAAAAAATTGGTCTGATTTTTTTTCTTACTTTTCAGATTTTCTTAGTTTTTTTAAGCGGTCAGGATGCGAAAAAGTTTTTTTTACAAATTTCAAAATCTGTCAGATATTGTCCAAATTATTTTTATTTCACATCTAGACATGTGAAATGAGTTAACTATGGCAACAAAAATGAAACAAAATTGGTCTGATTTTTTTTCTTACTTTTCAGATTTTTTTTTTTTTTTAAGGTCAGGATGAGAGAATGTTTTTTTTTTACAAAGTTCAAAATCTGTCAATTATTGTCCAAATGATTGTTTATTTCACATCTAAACATGTGAAATGTATGAACTATGGCAAAAAAGTGAAAAAAAAAAAATTGGTCTGATTTTTTTCTTACTTTTCAGATTTTCTTAGTTTTCATTTAAGGTCCGGGGTCAGGAAAAAAATTGAGATTTTAGAAAAATTTCAAAATCTGTCAATTATTGTCCAAATTATTTTTTATTTCATGTCTAGATATCTTGAAATGCATGAACTATGGCAAAAAAAAGTGAAAAAAAAAATTTGGTTTGATTTTTTTTCTTACTTTTCAGATTTTCTTAGTTTTCATTTAAGGTCCGGGGTCAGGAAAAAAAGACAGATTTTTGAAAAATTTCAAAATCTGTCAATTATTGTCCAAATTATTATTTTTCACATCTACACATGTGAAATGCATTAACTATGGCAAAAAAAAAAAAAAAAAAATTGGTCTGATTTTTTTTCTTACTTTTCAGATTTTCTTAGTTTTCGGGTCAGGATCGAGAAAGTTTTTTTTTTACAAATTTCAAAATCTGTCAGATATTGTCCAAATTATTTTTTATTTCATGTCTAGATGTGAAATGCATGAACTATGGCAAAAAAAAGTGAAAAAAATTTGATTTGATTTTTTTTTCATTACTTTTCAGATTTTCTTAGTTTTCATTTAAGGTCCGGGGTCAGAAAAAAAGTGAGATTTTTGAAAAATTTCAAAATCTGTCAATTATTGTCCAAATTATTTTTTTTTCACATCTACACATGTGAAATGCATTAACTATGGCAACAAAAATGAAAAAAAAAATTGGTCTGATTTTTTTTTCTTACTTTTCAGATTTTCTTAATTGGGTCAGGATCGAAAGTTTTTTTTTTACAAATTTCAAAATCTGTCAGATATTGTCCAAATTATTTTTTTTATTTCACATCTAGACATGTGAAATGAGTTTATGGCAACAAAAATGAAAAAAAATTGGTCTGATTTTTTTCTTACTTTTCAGATTTTTTTTAGTTTTTTTCAAGGTCAGGGTCAGGATGAGAGAATGTTTTTTTACAAAGTTCAAAATCTGTCAATTATTGTCCAAATGATTGTTTATTTCACATCTAAACATGTGAAATGTATGAACTATGGGCAAAAAAAGTGAAAAAAAAAATTGGTCTGATTTTTTTTTCTTACTTTTCAGATTTTCTTAGTTTTCATTTAAGGTCGGGGTCAGGAAAAAAATTTTTTTAGAAAAATTTCAAAATCTGTCAATTATTGTCCAAATTATTTTTTATTTCATGTCTAGATATGCGAAATGCATGAACTATGGCAAAAAAAGTAAAAAAAAAAAATTTGGTTTGATTTTTTTTCATTACTTTTCAGATTTTCTTAGTTTTCATTTAAGGTCCGGGGTCAGGAAAAAAGACAGATTTTTTGAAAAAATTTCAAAATCTGTCAATTATTGTCCAAATTATTATTTTTTTTCACATCTACACATGTGAAATGCATTAACTATGGCAACAAAAATGAAAAAAAAAAATTGGTCTGATTTTTTTTCTTACTTTTCAGATTTTCTTAGTTTTCAGCGGGGTCAGGATGCGAAAGTTTTTTTTTTTACAAATTTCAAAATCTGTCAGATATTGTCCAAATTATTTTTTATTTCACATCTAGACATGTGAAATGAGTTAACTATGGCAACAAAAATGAAACAAAATTGGTCTGATTTTTTTCTTACTTTTCAGATTTTTTAGTTTTCATTTAAGGTCAGGATGAGAGAAAGTTTTTTTTTACAAAGTTCAAAATCTGTCAATTATTGTCCAAATGATTGTTTATTTCACATCTAAACATGTGAAATGTATGAACTATGGCAAAAAAAGTGAAAAAAAAATTGGTCTGATTTTTTCTTACTTTTCAGATTTTCTTAGTTTTCATTTAAGGTCCGGGGTCAGGGAAAAATTTTTTTTTAGAAAAATTTCAAAATCTGTCAATTATTGTCCAAATTATTTTTTTATTTCATGTCTAGATATGTGAAATGCATGAACTATGGCAAAAAAGTGAAAAAAAATTTGGTTTGATTTTTTTTTGTACTTTTCAGATTTTCTTAGTTTTCATTTAAGGTCCGGGGTCAGGGAAAAAAACAGATTTTTTAAAAATTTCAAAATCTGTCAATTATTGTCCAAATTATTTTTTTTTTCACATCTACACATGTGAAATGCATTAACTATGGCAACAAAAAAATGAAAAAAAAAAATTGGTCTGATTTTTTTTTCTTACTTTTCAGATTTTCTTAGTTTTTTAGCGGTCAGGATCAGGAGAAAGTTTTTTTTTACAAATTTCAAAATCTGTCAGATATTGTCCAAATTATTTTTATTTCACATCTAGACATGTGAAATGAGTTAACTATGGCAACAAAAATGAAACAAAATTGGTCTGATTTTTTTTCTTACTTTTCATTTTTTTTTAGTTTTCAAGGGTCAGGATGAGAGAATGTTTTTTTTTTACAAAGTTCAAAATCTGTCAATTATTGTCCAAATGATTGTTTATTTCACATCTAAACATGTGAAATGTATGAACTATGGCAAAAAAAGTGAAAAAAAAAATTGGTCTGATTTTTTCGTACTTTTCAGATTTTCTTAGTTTTCATTTAAGGTCCGGGGTCAGGAAAAAATTGAGATTTTAGAAAAATTTCAAAATCTGTCAATTATTGTCCAAATTATTTTTTATTTCATGTCTAGATATGCGAAATGCATGAACTATGGCAAAAAAAAGTGAAAAAAATTTGGTTTGATTTTTTTTTTCATTACTTTTCAGATTTTCTTAGTTTTCATTTAAGGTCCGGGGTCAGGAAAAAAGACAGATTTTTGAAAAATTTCAAAATCTGTCAATTATTGTCCAAATTATTATTTTTTCACATCTACACATGTGAAATGCATTAACTATGGCAACAAAAATGAAAAAAAAATTGGTCTGATTTTTTTCTTACTTTTCAGATTTTCTTAGTTTTCACATAAGGTCAGGGATGCGAGTTTTTTTTTTTTTTACAAATTTCAAAATCTGTCAGATATTGTCCAAATTACTTTTTATTTCATGTCTAGATATGTGAAATGCATGAACTATGGCAAAAAAAAAAGTGAAAAAAATTTGATTTGATTTTTTTCATTACTTTTCAGATTTTCTTAGTTTTCATTTAAGGTCGGGGTCAGGAAAAAAGTGAGATTTTAGAAAAATTTCAAAATCTGTCAATTATTGTCCAAATTATTTTTTTTTCACATCTACACATGTGAAATGCATTAACTATGGCAACAAAAATGAAAAAAAATTGGTCTGATTTTTTTCTTACTTTTCAGATTTTCTTAGTTTTCGCGGTAGTTTTTTTTTTTACAAATTTCAAAATCTGTCAGATATTGTCCAAATTATTTTTTATTTCACATCTAGACATGTGAAATGCATTAACTATGGCAACAAAAATGAAAAAAAATGTGGTCTGATTTTTTTCTTACTTTTCAGATTTTTTTAGTTTTTTTAAGCGGTCAGGATGAGAGAATGTTTTTTTACAAAGTTCAAAATCTGTCAATTATTGTCCAAATGATTGTTTATTTCACATCTAAACATGTGAAATGTATGAACTATGCAAAAAAAAAGTGAAAAAAAAAAAATTGGTCTGATTTTTTTTTTACTTTTCAGATTTTCTTAGTTTTCATTTAAGGTCCGGGGTCAGGAAAAAAATTGAGATTTTAGAAAAATTTCAAAATCTGTCAATTATTGTCCAAATTATTTTTATTTCATGTCTAGATATGTGAAATGCATGAACTATGGCAAAAAAAAAAAGTGAAAAAAAATTTGGTTTGATTTTTTTCTTACTTTTCAGATTTTCTTAGTTTTCATTTAAGGTCGGGGTCAGGAAAAAAGACAGATTTTTGAAAAATTTCAAAATCTGTCAATTATTGTCCAAATTATTTTTTTTTCACATCTACACATGTGAAATGCATTAACTATGGCAAAAAAAATGAAAAAAAAAAATTGGTCTGATTTTTTTTTCTTACTTTTCAGATTTTCTTAGTTTTTTTAAGGTCAGGATGAAAGAAAGTTTTTTTTTTTACAAATTTCAAAATCTGTCAGATATTGTCCAAATTATTTTTTATTTCATGTCTAGATATGTGAAATGCATGAACTATGGCAAAAAAGTGAAAAAAAAAATTTGATTTGATTTTTTTTTTACTTTTCAGATTTTCTTAGTTTTCATTTAAGGTCCGGGGTCAGGAAAAAAAAAGTGAGATTTTAGAAAAATTTCAAAATCTGTCAATTATTGTCCAAATTATTTTTTTTCACATCTACACATGTGAAATGCATTAACTATGGCAACAAAAATGAAAAAAAATTGGTCTGATTTTTTTTCTTACTTTTCAGATTTTCTTAGTTTTCATTTAAGGTCAGGATCAGGAAAGAAAGTTTTTTTACAAATTTCAAAATCTGTCAGATATTGTCCAAATTATTTTTTATTTCACATCTAGACATGTGAAATGAGTTAACTATGGCAACAAAAATGAAACAAAATTGGTCTTTTTTTTTCTTACTTTTCAGATTTTTTTAGTTTTTAAGGCGGTCAGGATGAGAGAATGTTTTTTTTTTTACAAAGTTCAAAATCTGTCAATTATTGTCCAAATGATTTTTTATTTCACATCTAAACATGTGAAATGTATGAACTATGGCAAAAAAAAGTGAAAAAAAAAAAAATTGGTCTGATTTTTTTTTTACTTTTCAGATTTTCTTAGTTTTCATTTAAGGTCGGGGTCAGGAAAAAAAATTGAGATTTTAGAAAAATTTCAAAATCTGTCAATTATTGTCCAAATTATTTTTTATTTCATGTCTAGATATGTGAAATGCATGAACTATGCAAAAAAAAGTGAAAAAAAATTTGGTTTGATTTTTTTTTTTTACTTTTCAGATTTTCTTAGTTTTCATTTAAGGTCCGGGGTCAGAAAAAAAAGATTTTTTTTTTTGAAAAATTTCAAAATCTGTCAATTATTGTCCAAATTATTTTTTTTTCACATCTACACATGTGAAATGCATTAACTATGGCAACAAAAAAAAAAAAATTGGTCTGATTTTTTTTCTTACTTTTCAGATTTTCTTTTTTTTAAGGTCAGGATCAGGAAAAAGTTTTTTTTACAAATTTCAAAATCTGTCAGATATTGTCCAAAATTTTTTTTTTATTTCATGTCTAGATATGTGAAATGCATGAACTATGGCAAAAAAAAGTGAAAAAAATTTGATTTGATTTTTTCGTACTTTTCAGATTTTCTTAGTTTTCATTTAAGGTCCGGGGTCAGGAAAAAAGTGAGATTTTAGAAAAATTTCAAAATCTGTCAATTATTGTCCAAATTATTTTTTTTTCACATCTAGACATGTGAAATGCATTAACTATGGCAACAAAACAAAAAAAAAAAAATTGGTCTGATTTTTTTTTACTTACTTTTCAGATTTTCTTAGTTTTTTTTAAGGTCAGGATGAAAAAGAAGTTTTTTTTACAAATTTCAAAATCTGTCAGATATTGTCCAAATTATTTTTATTTCACATCTAGACATGTGAAATGAGTTAACTATGGCAACAAAAATGAAACAAAAATTGGTCTGATTTTTTTTCTTACTTTTCAGATTTTTTTAGTTTTTAAAGGTCAGGGGTCAGGATGAGAGAATGTTTTTTTTTTTACAAAGTTCAAAATCTGTCAATTATTGTCCAAATGATTGTTTATTTCACATCTAAACATGTGAAATGTATGAACTATGGCAAAAAAAAAAAAAAAAAAAAAAAATTGGTCTGATTTTTTTCATTACTTTTCAGATTTTCTTAGTTTTCATTTAAGGTCGGGGTCAGGGAAAAAAAAATTGAGATTTTAGAAAAATTTCAAAATCTGTCAATTATTGTCCAAATTATTTTTTTATTTCATGTCTAGATATGTGAAATGCATGAACTATGGCAAAAAAAAGTGAAAAAAAAATTTGGTTTGATTTTTTTTTTACTTTTCAGATTTTCTTAGTTTTCATTTAAGGTCCGGGGTCAGGAAAAAAGACAGATTTTTGAAAAATTTCAAAATCTGTCAATTATTGTCCAAATTATTTTTTTTTCACATCTACACATGTGAAATGCATTAACTATGGCAACAAAAAAAAAAAAAAAAAAATTGGTCTGATTTTTTTTTACTTACTTTTCAGATTTTCTTAGTTTTCATTTAAGGCGGGGTCAGGAAAAGAGAATTTTTTTTTTTACAAATTTCAAAATCTGTCAGATATTGTCCAAATTATTTTTTATTTCACATCTAGACATGTGAAATGAGTTAACTATGGCAAAAAAAATGAAAAAAAATTGGTCTGATTTTTTTCTTACTTTTCAGTTTTTTTTTAGTTTCGGGGTCAGGATGAGAGAATATTTTTTTTTTACAAATTTCAAAATCTGTCAATTATTGTCCAAATGATTTTTTATTTCACATCTAAACATGTGAAATGTATGAACTATGGCAAAAAAAAGTGAAAAAAAAAAATTGGTCTGATTTTTTTTTTACTTTTCAGATTTTCTTAGTTTTCATTTAAGGTCCGGGGTCAGGAAAAAATTGAGATTTTAGAAAAATTTCAAAATCTGTCAATTATTGTCCAAATTATTTTTTATTTCATGTCTAGATATGCGAAATGCATGAACTATGGCAAAAAAAGTGAAAAAAATTTGGTTTGATTTTTTTTTTTACTTTTCAGATTTTCTTAGTTTTCATTTAAGGTCGGGGTCAGGAAAAAGACAGTTTTTTTTGAAAAATTTCAAAATCTGTCAATTATTGTCCAAATTATTTTTTTTTCACATCTACACATGTGAAATGCATTAACTATGGCAAAAAAATGAAAAAAAAAATTGGTCTGATTTTTTTTCTTACTTTTCAGATTTTCTTAGTTTTTTTAAGGGTCAGGATCTTGAGAAAGATTTTTTTTTTTACAAATTTCAAAATCTGTCAGATATTGTCCAAATTATTTTTTATTTCATGTCTAGATATGTGAAATGCATGAACTATGGCAAAAAAAAAAAAAAAAAAAAATTTGGTTTGATTTTTTTTCATTACTTTTCAGATTTTCTTAGTTTTCATTTAAGGTCCGGGGTCAGGAAAAAAGTGAGATTTTAGAAAAATTTCAAAATCTGTCAATTATTGTCCAAATTATTATTTTTTCACATCTACACATGTGAAATGCATTAACTATGGCAACAAAAATGAAAAAAAAATTGGTCTGATTTTTTTCTTACTTTTCAGATTTTCTTAGTTTTCGCGGTCAGGATGCGAGAAAGTTTTTTTTTACAAATTTCAAAATCTGTCAGATATTGTCCAAATTATTTTTTATTTCACATCTAGACATGTGAAATGAGTTAACTATGGCAAAAAAAAATGAAAAAAAATTGGTCTGATTTTTTTCTTACTTTTCAGATTTTTTTAGTTTTCGCGGTCAGGATGAGAGAATGTTTTTTTTACAAAGTTCAAAATCTGTCAATTATTGTCCAAATGATTGTTTATTTCACATCTAAACATGTGAAATGTATGAACTATGGCAAAAAAAAAAAAAAAAAAAAAAAATTGGTCTGATTTTTTTCTTACTTTTCAGATTTTCTTAGTTTTCATTTAAGGTCGGGGTCAGGAAAAAATTGAGATTTTAGAAAAATTTCAAAATCTGTCAATTATTGTCCAAATTATTTTTTATTTCATGTCTAGATATATGTGAAATGCATGAACTATGGCAAAAAAAAGTGAAAAAAAAATTTGGTTTGATTTTTTTTTTTACTTTTCAGATTTTCTTAGTTTTCATTTAAGGTCCGGGGTCAGGAAAAAAGACAGATTTTTTGAAAAAATTTCAAAATCTGTCAATTATTGTCCAAATTATTTTTTTTTCACATCTACACATGTGAAATGCATTAACTATGGCAAAAAAAAAAAAAAAAAAAAATTGGTCTGATTTTTTTTTTTTCTTACTTTTCAGATTTTCTTAGTTTTTAGGGTCAGGATGAGAGAAAGTTTTTTTACAAATTTCAAAATCTGTCAGATATTGTCCAAATTATTTTTTTTTATTTCATGTCTAGACATGTGAAATGCATGAACTATGGCAAAAAAAGTGAAAAAAAATTGGTCTGATTTTTTTTTCTTACTTTTCAGATTTTTTAGTTTTCATTTAAGGTCGGGGGATGAGAGTGATTTTTTAGTTTTTTTAAAAATTTCAAAATCTGTCAATTATTGTCCAAATGATTTTTTATTTCACATCTAAACATGTGAAATGTATGAACTATGGCAAAAAAAAGTGAAAAAAAAAAATTGTCTGATTTTTTCGTACTTTTCAGATTTTCTTAGTTTTCATTTAAGGTCCGGGGTCAGGGAAAAATTGAGATTTTAGAAAAATTTCAAAATCTGTCAATTATTGTCCAAATTATTTTTTATTTCATGTCTAGATATGTGAAATGCATGAACTATGGCAAAAAAAGAAAAAAAAAAATTTGGTTTGATTTTTTTCTTACTTTTCAGATTTTCTTAGTTTTCATTTAAGGTCCGGGGTCAGGAAAAAAAAGACAGATTTTTGAAAAATTTCAAAATCTGTCAATTATTGTCCAAATTATTTTTTTTTCACATCTACACATGTGAAATGCATTAACTATGGCAAAAAAAATGAAAAAAAAAATTGGTCTGATTTTTTTTTCTTACTTTTCAGATTTTCTTAGTTTTCATTTAAGGTCCGGGGAGGCGAGAAAAGTTTTTTTTTACAAATTTCAAAATCTGTCAGATATTGTCCAAATTATTTTTTTTTATTTCATGTCTAGATATGTGAAATGCATGAACTATGGCAAAAAAAAAGTGAAAAAAAAAATTTGGTTTGATTTTTTTTCTTACTTTTCAGATTTTCTTAGTTTTCATTTAAGGTCCGGGGTCAGAAAAAAAAAAGTGAGATTTTAGAAAAATTTCAAAATCTGTCAATTATTGTCCAAATTATTTTTTTTTCACATCTACACATGTGAAATGCATTAACTATGGCAACAAAAATGAAAAAAAAAATTGGTCTGATTTTTTTTTCTTACTTTTCAGATTTTCTTAGTTTTCAAGGGTCAGGATGAGAGAAAGTTTTTTTTTTACAAATTTCAAAATCTGTCAGATATTGTCCAAATTATTTTTTTTATTTCACATCTAGACATGTGAAATGAGTTAACTATGGCAAAAAAAATGAAACAAAATTGGTCTGATTTTTTTTTTCTTACTTTTCAGATTTTTTTAGTTTTCATTTAAGGTCAGGATGAGAGAATGTTTTTTTACAAAGTTCAAAATCTGTCAATTATTGTCCAAATGATTTTTATTTCACATCTAAACATGTGAAATGTATGAACTATGGCAAAAAAAGTGAAAAAAAAAAATTGGTCTGATTTTTTCGTACTTTTCAGATTTTCTTAGTTTTCATTTAAGGTCCGGGGTCAGGAAAAAATTGAGATTTTAGAAAAATTTCAAAATCTGTCAATTATTGTCCAAATTATTTTTTTATTTCATGTCTAGATATGCGAAATGCATGAACTATGGCAAAAAAAAAAGAAAAAAAAAATTTGGTTTGATTATTTTTTTTTTTACTTTTCAGATTTTCTTAGTTTTAGTTTTGATTTAAGGTCCGGGGTCAGGAAAAAAAAGACAGATTTTTGAAAAAATTTCAAAATCTGTCAATTATTGTCCAAATTATTTTTTTTTCACATCTACACATGTGAAATGCATTAACTATGGCAAAAAAAGAAAAAAAAAAAAAAATTGGTCTGATTTTTTTTCTTACTTTTCAGATTTTCTTAGTTTTCATTTAAGGGGTCAGGATGCGAGAAATTTTTTTTTTACAAATTTCAAAATCTGTCAGATATTGTCCAAATTATTTTTTATTTCATGTCTAGATATGCGAAATGCATGAACTATGGCAAAAAAAGTGAAAAAAATTTGGTTTGATTTTTTCGTACTTTTCAGATTTTCTTAGTTTTCATTTAAGGTCCGGGGTCAGGAAAAAAGTGAGATTTTAGAAAAATTTCAAAATCTGTCAATTATTGTCCAAATTATTATTTTTTCACATCTACACATGTGAAATGCATTAACTATGGCAACAAAAATGAAAAAAAAATTGGTCTGATTTTTTTCTTACTTTTCAGATTTTCTTAGTTTTCGCGGTCAGGATGCGAGAAAGTTTTTTTTTACAAATTTCAAAATCTGTCAGATATTGTCCAAATTATTTTTTATTTCACATCTAGACATGTGAAATGAGTTAACTATGGCAACAAAAATGAAACAAAATTGGTCTGATTTTTTTCTTACTTTTCAGATTTTTTTAGTTTTTTTAAGGTCAGGATGAGAGAATGTTTTTTTACAAAGTTCAAAATCTGTCAATTATTGTCCAAATGATTGTTTATTTCACATCTAAACATGTGAAATGTATGAACTATGGCAAAAAAAAGTGAAAAAAAAAATTGGTCTGATTTTTTCGTACTTTTCAGATTTTCTTAGTTTTCATTTAAGGTCCGGGGTCAGGAAAAAATTGAGATTTTAGAAAAATTTCAAAATCTGTCAATTATTGTCCAAATTATTTTTTATTTCATGTCTAGATATGCGAAATGCATGAACTATGCAAAAAAAAAGTGAAAAAAAAATTTGGTTTGATTTTTTTTTTCTTACTTTTCAGATTTTCTTAGTTTTCATTTAAGGTCCGGGGTCAGGAAAAAAGACAGATTTTTGAAAAATTTCAAAATCTGTCAATTATTGTCCAAATTATTATTTTTTCACATCTACACATGTGAAATGCATTAACTATGGCAAAAAAATGAAAAAAAAAAATTGGTCTGATTTTTTTTCTTACTTTTCAGATTTTCTTAGTTTTTTTAAGGTCAGGATCGAGAAAGTTTTTTTTTTACAAATTTCAAAATCTGTCAGATATTGTCCAAATTATTTTTTATTTCATGTCTAGATATGTGAAATGCATGAACTATGGCAAAAAAAATGAAAAAAAATTTGGTTTGATTTTTTTTTTTACTTTTCAGATTTTCTTAGTTTTCATTTAAGGTCCGGGGTCAGGAAAAAAGTGAGATTTTGAAAAATTTCAAAATCTGTCAATTATTGTCCAAATTATTTTTTTTTTCACATCTAGACATGTGAAATGCATTAACTATGGCAACAAAAAATGAAAAAAAATTGGTCTGATTTTTTTCTTACTTTTCAGAGATTTTTTTAGTTTTTTCAAGGGGTCAGGATGAGAGAATGTTTTTTTTACAAAGTTCAAAATCTGTCAATTATTGTCCAAATGATTGTTTATTTCACATCTAAACATGTGAAATGTATGAACTATGGCAAAAAAAGTGAAAAAAAAAAAATTGGTCTGATTTTTTTTTCTGTTACTTTTCAGATTTTCTTAGTTTTCATTTAAGGTCGGGGTCAGAAAAAAAAAATTGAGATTTTAGAAAAAATTTCAAAATCTGTCAATTATTGTCCAAATTATTTTTTATTTCATGTCTAGATATGTGAAATGCATGAACTATGGCAAAAAAAAAGTGAAAAAAAATTTGGTTTGATTTTTTTTCATTACTTTTCAGATTTTCTTAGTTTTCATTTAAGGTCCGGGGTCAGGGAAAAAGACAGATTTTTGAAAAATTTCAAAATCTGTCAATTATTGTCCAAATTATTTTTTTTTTCACATCTACACATGTGAAATGCATTAACTATGGCAACAAAAATGAAAAAAAAAAATTGGTCTGATTTTTTCTTACTTTTCAGATTTTCTTAGTTTTCAAGGGGGTCAGGATGGAAAAGAGAAAGTTTTTTTTTACAAATTTCAAAATCTGTCAGATATTGTCCAAATTATTTTTTATTTCATGTCTAGATATGTGAAATGCATGAACTATGGCAAAAAAAAAAAAAAAAAAATTTGATTTGATTTTTTCATTACTTTTCAGATTTTCTTAGTTTTCATTTAAGGTTCCGGGTCAGGAAAAAAGTGAGATTTTAGAAAAATTTCAAAATCTGTCAATTATTGTCCAAATTATTTTTTTTTCACATCTACACATGTGAAATGCATTAACTATGGCAAAAAAAAAAAAAAAAAAAAAAATTGGTCTGATTTTTTTCTTACTTTTCAGATTTTCTTAGTTTTCGCGGTCAGGATGCGAGAAAGTTTTTTTTTACAAATTTCAAAATCTGTCAGATATTGTCCAAATTATTTTTTATTTCACATCTAGACATGTGAAATGAGTTAACTATGGCAACAAAAATGAAAAAAAATTGGTCTGATTTTTTTCTTACTTTTCAGATTTTTTTAGTTTTCGCGGTCAGGATGAGAGAATGTTTTTTTTACAAAGTTCAAAATCTGTCAATTATTGTCCAAATGATTGTTTATTTCACATCTAAACATGTGAAATGTATGAACTATGGCAAAAAAAGTGAAAAAAAAAAATTGGTCTGATTTTTTCGTACTTTTCAGATTTTCTTAGTTTTCATTTAAGGTCCGGGGTCAGGAAAAAATTGAGATTTTAGAAAAATTTCAAAATCTGTCAATTATTGTCCAAATTATTTTTTATTTCATGTCTAGATATGCGAAATGCATGAACTATGGCAAAAAAAGTGAAAAAAATTTGGTTTGATTTTTTCGTACTTTTCAGATTTTCTTAGTTTTCATTTAAGGTCCGGGGTCAGGAAAAAAGACAGATTTTTGAAAAATTTCAAAATCTGTCAATTATTGTCCAAATTATTATTTTTTCACATCTACACATGTGAAATGCATTAACTATGGCAACAAAAATGAAAAAAAAAAATTGGTCTGATTTTTTTCTTACTTTTCAGATTTTCTTAGTTTTCAGCGGGGTCAGGATGAGAAAGTTTTTTTTTACAAATTTCAAAATCTGTCAGATATTGTCCAAATTACTTTTTATTTCATGTCTAGATATGCGAAATGCATGAACTATGGCAAAAAAAGTGAAAAAAATTTGATTTGATTTTTTCGTACTTTTCAGATTTTCTTAGTTTTCATTTAAGGTCCGGGGTCAGGAAAAAAGTGAGATTTTAGAAAAATTTCAAAATCTGTCAATTATTGTCCAAATTATTATTTTTTCACATCTACACATGTGAAATGCATTAACTATGGCAACAAAAATGAAACAAAATTGGTCTGATTTTTTTCTTACTTTTCAGATTTTTTTAGTTTTCGCGGTCAGGATGAGAGAATGTTTTTTTTACAAAGTTCAAAATCTGTCAATTATTGTCCAAATGATTGTTTATTTCACATCTAAACATGTGAAATGTATGAACTATGGCAAAAAAAGTGAAAAAAAAAATTGGTCTGATTTTTTCGTACTTTTCAGATTTTCTTAGTTTTCATTTAAGGTCCGGGGTCAGGAAAAAATTGAGATTTTAGAAAAATTTCAAAATCTGTCAATTATTGTCCAAATTATTTTTTATTTCATGTCTAGATATGCGAAATGCATGAACTATGGAAAAAAAAAAGTGAAAAAAATTTGGTTTGATTTTTTCGTACTTTTCAGATTTTCTTAGTTTTCATTTAAGGTCCGGGGTCAGGAAAGTTTTTTTGAAAAATTTCAAAATCTGTCAATTATTGTCCAAATTATTTTTTTTCACATCTACACATGTGAAATGCATTAACTATGGCAACAAAAATGAAAAAAAAAATTGGTCTGATTTTTTTTGTTACTTTTCAGATTTTCTTAGTTTTCAAGGGTCAGGATGAGGAGAAAGTTTTTTTACAAATTTCAAAATCTGTCAGATATTGTCCAAATTATTTTTTATTTCATGTCTAGATATGCGAAATGCATGAACTATGGCAAAAAAAGTGAAAAAAATTTGATTTGATTTTTTCGTACTTTTCAGATTTTCTTAGTTTTCATTTAAGGTCCGGGGTCAGGAAAAAAGTGAGATTTTAGAAAAATTTCAAAATCTGTCAATTATTGTCCAAATTATTATTTTTTCACATCTACACATGTGAAATGCATTAACTATGGCAACAAAAAATGAAAAAAAAATTGGTCTGATTTTTTTCTTACTTTTCAGATTTTCTTAGTTTTCATTTAAGGTCAGGATGAAAGAAAGTTTTTACAAATTTCAAAATCTGTCAGATATTGTCCAAATTATTTTTTATTTCACATCTAGACATGTGAAATGAGTTAACTATGGCAAAAAAAGTGAAAAAAAAATTGGTCTGATTTTTTCGTACTTTTCAGATTTTTTAGTTTTCGCGGTCAGGATGAGAGAATGTTTTTTTTACAAAGTTCAAAATCTGTCAATTATTGTCCAAATGATTGTTTATTTCACATCTAAACATGTGAAATGTATGAACTATGGCAAAAAAAGTGAAAAAAAAATTGGTCTGATTTTTTTCATTACTTTTCAGATTTTCTTAGTTTTCATTTAAGGTCCGGGTCAGGAAAAAATTGAGATTTTAGAAAAATTTCAAAATCTGTCAATTATTGTCCAAATTATTTTTATTTCATGTCTAGATATGTGAAATGCATGAACTATGGCAAAAAAATGAAAAAAAAATTTGGTTTGATTTTTTCTTACTTTTCAGATTTTCTTAGTTTTCATTTAAGGTCCAGGGGTCAGGAAAAAGACAGTTTTTTTTAAAAATTTCAAAATCTGTCAATTATTGTCCAAATTATTTTTTTTTCACATCTAGACATGTGAAATGCATTAACTATGGCAAAAAAAAAAAAAAAATTGGTCTGATTTTTTTTTTTTCTTACTTTTCAGATTTTCTTAGTTTTCAAGGGTCAGGGATGAGAAATGTTTTTTTTACAAATTTCAAAAATCTGTCAATTATTGTCCAAATTATTTTTTATTTCATGTCTAAATATGTGAAAAATGCATGAACTATGGCAAAAAAAGTGAAAAAAAAATTGATTTGATTTTTTTACTTTTTCAGATTTTCTTAGTTTTCATTTAAGGTTCCGGGTCAGGAAAAAAGTGAGATTTTAGAAAAATTTCAAAATCTGTCAATTATTGTCCAAATTATTTTTTTTTCACATCTAGACATGTGAAATGCATTAACTATGGCAACAAAGATGAAAAAAAAAATTGGTCTGATTTTTTTTTTCTTACTTTTCAGATTTTCTTAGTTTTCATTTAAGGTCCGGGGTCAGGAAAAAGAAAGTTTTTTTTACAAATTTCAAAATCTGTCAGATATTGTCCAAATTATTTTTTATTTCACATCTAGACATGTGAAATGAGTTAACTATGGCAACAAAATGAAACAAAATTGGTCTGATTTTTTTTTTTTACTTTTCAGATTTTTTTAGTTTCATTTAAGGTCAGGATGAGAGAATGTTTTTTTTTACAAAGTTCAAAATCTGTCAATTATTGTCCAAATGATTGTTTATTTCACATCTAAACATGTGAAATGTATGAACTATGGCAAAAAAAGTGAAAAAAAAAATTGGTCTGATTTTTTTGTACTTTTCAGATTTTCTTAGTTTTCATTTAAGGTCCGGGGTCAGGAAAAAATTGAGATTTTAGAAAAATTTCAAAATCTGTCAATTATTGTCCAAATTATTTTTTATTTCATGTCTAGATATGCGAAATGCATGAACTATGGCAAAAAAAGTGAAAAAAATTTGGTTTGATTTTTTCGTACTTTTCAGATTTTCTTAGTTTTCATTTAAGGTCCGGGTCAGGAAAAAGACAGTTTTTTTTTTGAAAAATTTCAAAATCTGTCAATTATTGTCCAAATTATTTTTTTTTCACATCTACACATGTGAAATGCATTAACTATGGCAACAAAAATGAAAAAAAAAAAATTGGTCTGATTTTTTTGTTACTTTTCAGATTTTCTTAGTTTTCGCGGTCAGGATGCGAGAAAGTTTTTTTTTACAAATTTCAAAATCTGTCAGATATTGTCCAAATTACTTTTTATTTCATGTCTAGATATGCGAAATGCATGAACTATGGCAAAAAAAGTGAAAAAAATTTGATTTGATTTTTTCGTACTTTTCAGATTTTCTTAGTTTTCATTTAAGGTCCGGGGTCAGGAAAAAAGTGAGATTTTAGAAAAATTTCAAAATCTGTCAATTATTGTCCAAATTATTATTTTTTCACATCTACACATGTGAAATGCATTAACTATGGCAACAAAAATGAAAAAAAATTGGTCTGATTTTTTTCTTACTTTTCAGATTTTCTTAGTTTTCGCGGTCAGGATGCGAGAAAGTTTTTTTTTACAAATTTCAAAATCTGTCAGATATTGTCCAAATTATTTTTTATTTCACATCTAGACATGTGAAATGAGTTAACTATGGCAACAAAAATGAAACAAAATTGGTCTGATTTTTTCTTACTTTTCAGATTTTTTTAGTTTTCGCGGTCAGGATGAGAGAATGTTTTTTTTACAAAGTTCAAAATCTGTCAATTATTGTCCAAATGATTGTTTATTTCACATCTAAACATGTGAAATGTATGAACTATGGTAAAAAAAAGTAAAAAAAAAAAATTGGTCTGATTTTTTCGTGACTTTTCAGATTTTCTTAGTTTTCATTTAAGGTCCGGGTCAGGAAAAAAAATTGAGATTTTAGAAAAATTTCAAAATCTGTCAATTATTGTCCAAATTATTTTTTATTTCATGTCTAGATATGTGAAATGCATGAACTATGGCAAAAAAAAGAAAAAAAAAATTTGGTTTGATTTTTTTTTCATTTTTTCAGATTTTCTTAGTTTTCATTTAAGGTCCGGGGTCAGGAAAAAAAGACAGATTTTTGAAAAATTTCAAAATCTGTCAATTATTGTCCAAATTATTTTTTTTTCACATCTACACATGTGAAATGCATTAACTATGGCAACAAAAAAAAAAAAAAATTGGTCTGATTTTTT
>NW_025962133.1:565068-596760 GCF_017589495.1 Alosa alosa | reverse complement strand
GGGCATGAGCAGTCAGGTGTTCTTTTTAAGTTGTGTGGCTACAGTGCTTCAAGGAGTTTGGAAATAAATGGCAGGTTGGAGATGGGACGGTAGTTTTTGAGATCGTCGGTAGCTGCTCCATTTTGTTTAAGAACAGGAGTGATAGCTGCAGTTTTGAGAGAGTGAGGGACAGAACCAGTGAGAAGAGATGAATTTATAATGTGAACGAGGAGGGGGAACAGCACCGGCAGGCAGGTCTTGACCAGTGGAGTAGGCATAGGGTCCAGGAGGCAGGTAGAGGACCTAGCCTTGGTGGCAAGGTCATGGACAAAGTGCTCATCCACAGGAGCAAAAGCAGAGAAGGACTGGACTGGTAATGCAGGGGTGATGGGGGCATCACTCAGTGTAGCAGCAGTGGGTAGTGATTGAAATTGCCTGTAGATGGTGTTTATTTTGTTTTGGAAAAAATCAAGAAAGTCACAGCAAAGATCAGTTGAAGGAGTAAGTGGAAAGGGTTTGTTGGGCTGTCATGTCATCTGTCATAATTGATAATTGATAGAACAAAGCACTTGAAGCACTACAGGTACATTAAACAGCTGTCTTTTTGTTGTGCATCCCTTAGCACAATGGAGTTAAAAAATCATTTTTTACGCTGCAAAGCACTTGACCGTCATTGTGCCAAGCGTCATTAAACAGGTTCTAATGGAGTAGTCCTGCTTGGCGTGACTGTCTTTTGTTGTGCTGTTTACTGAGGGGCACTCATATTAACCACTGTTTGTTTGCTCAATTTGCATCAAACCACTGATATCAATTGCAACAGCCAGAGAAATAAAAATCATTTTTACGGAAGGAGGGCCTTTGGTTTACAAACGCCACGGCCAGCGGCCAGAGACTGTCATAATTGATAGAACACCGAAGCACTACATTAAACAGCCATCCCATAGCACAATGGAATAGTCGCTGTTTGAAGCATTGTGCCAGCGCCACAGGTTCTAATCCTGCTTCATTGATCGCGACCACCGCTGTCTCCCCGTTAATTTTACGGTGTCCATTAACCTGTGTCAGTGCAATGCAGCTGATCGCGAGAACGCGTCGCGTGCGGCGCGTCGCGTGCGTCGCGATCTCTTAAGAGCCAATTGCGGACTGTTTCTAACTGTTTGCTGTCTTTTTGTTGTGCTGTTTACTGAGGGCACTCATATTAACCACTGATATCAATTGCAACAGCCAGAGAAATAAAAATCATTTTTACGAAGGAGGCCTTTGGTTTACAAACGCTCACGGCCAGCGCCACGAGACTGTCATAATTGATAGAACACCGAGCACTACATTAAACAGCGATCCCATAGCACAATGGAATAGTAAGCAGTGCAAAGCACTTGAAGCATTGTGCCAGCCACAGGTTCTAATCCTGCCGCGGACGTGACCACACGGTCTCCTGTTAATTTTACCGTGTCCGGTAACCTATGTCAGTGCTGTCGCTTCGCGAAGCGTCGTCCGGGTGTCCCAATTGGCGTGACTGTTTCTAACTGTTTGCTGTCTTTTGTTGTGCTGTTTACTGAGGGCACTCATATTAACCACTCAATTGCAACAAACAGCCAGAGAAATAAAATCATTTTTTACTGAAGGGCGCCTTTGGTTTACAAACGCCACGCCAGCGTCACGAGACTGTCATAATTGATAGAACACCGGCACGGCATTAAACAGCGATCCCATATACAATGGGAGTAGTCTGGCATTGTTGCCAGCGTCACAGGTTCTAATCCTGCTAACCACCGAATTTTACCGTGTCCATTAGCCTGTGTCAGTGCAATCGCTGATCGCGAGCGTAACTGTTTGCTAACTGTTTGCTGTCTTTTGTTAAGCTGACAAATTTCAAAATCTGTCAATTATTGTCCAAATTATTTTTTATATTTCACATCTAGACATGTGAAATGTATGAACTATGGCAAAAAAAAAAAAAAAAAATTGGTTTGATTTTTTTCAATACTTTTCAGATTTTTTAGTTTTCATTTAAGGTCCGTGGTCAGGATGAAAAAAGACAGATTTTTTTTTTAAAATTTCAAAATCTGTCAATTATTGTCCAAATTATTTTTTATTTCACATCTAGACATGTGAAATGTATGAACTATGGCAAAAAAAGTGAAAAAAAAAAAAATTGGTTTGATTTTTCATTACTTTTCAGATTTTTTTTATTTTCATTTTTTTGGTCAAGGTCCGGGTGAGAGAAAGTTTTTTTTTTAAAATTTCAAAATCTGTCAATTATTGTCCAAATTATATTTATATTTCACATCTAGACATGTGAAATGTATGAACTATGGCAAAAAAAGTGAAAAAAAATTGGTCTGATTTTTTCGTACTTTTCAGATTTTTTTAGTTTTCATTTAAGGTCCGTCAGGATGAGAGAAAGTTTTTTTTTTACAAATTTCAAAATCTGTCAATTATTGTCCAAATTATTTTTTTATTTCACATCTAGACATGTGAAATGTATGAACTATGGCAAAAAAAAAAAGTGAAAAAAAAAATTGGTTTGATTTTTTTCAGTTTTTCAGATTTTCTTTTCAGATTTTTTTTAGTTTTCATTTAAGGTCCGTGGTCAGAAAAAAAGTGAGATTTTTGAAAAATTTCAAAATCTGTCAATTATTGTCCAAATTATTTTTATTTCACATCTAGACATGTGAAATGTATGAACTATGGCAAAAAAAGTGAAAAAAAAATTGGTCTGATTTTTTCGTACTTTTCAGATTTTTTTAGTTTTCGCGGTCAGGATGAGAGAAAGTTTTTTTTTTTTACAAATTTCAAAATCTGTCAATTATTGTCCAAATTATATTTATATTTCACATCTAGACATGTGAAATGTATGAACTATGGCAAAAAAAAAATGAAAAAAAAAAAAAAAAAAATTTTGATTTTTTTCATACTTTTCAGATTTTTTTAGTTTTCATTTAAGGTCCGTGGTCAGGAAAAAAGACAGATTTTTTAAAAATTTCAAAATCTGTCAATTATTGTCCAAATTATTTTTATTTCACATCTAGACATGTGAAATGTATGAACTATGGCAAAAAAAAAAAAAAAAAAAAATTGTTTGATTTTTTTTTCTTATGTTTACTTTTCAGATTTTTTTTAGTTTTCATTTAAGGTCCATTGGTCAGGAAAAAAAAGACAGATTTTTTTTAAATTTCAAAATCTGTCAATTATTGTCCAAATTATTTTTATATTTCACATCTAGACATGTGAAATGTATGAACTATGGCAAAAAAAAAAAAAAAAAATTGGTCTTGATTTTTTTCATTACTTTTCAGATTTTTTTAGTTTTCATTTAAGGTCAGGATGAGAGAAAGTTTTTTTTTTTTAAATTTCAAAATCTGTCAATTATTGTCCAAATTATTTTTTTATTTCACATCTAGACATGTGAAATGTATGAACTATGGCAAAAAAAAAAAAAAAAAAAAAATTTGGTTTGATTTTTTTTCATTACTTTTCAGATTTTTTAGTTTTCATTTAAGGTCAGGGTCAGGAAAAAGAAAGATTTTTTTTTTTACAAATTTCAAAATCTGTCAATTATTGTCCAAATTATTTTTATTTTCACATCTAGACATGTGAAATGTATGAACTATGGCAAAAAAAAGTGAAAAAAAAAAAAAATGGTCTGATTTTTTCATTACTTTTTTTTCAGATTTTTTTAGTTTTCATTTAAGGTCCGGGTCAGGAAAAAAGAAAGATTTTTTTTTTAAATTTCAAAATCTGTCAATTATTGTCCAAATTATTTTTTTTTATATTTCACATCTAGACATGTGAAATGTATGAACTATGGCAAAAAAAAAAAAAAAAAAAAAAAAAAAAAAAAAAATTTTTTTAAAATACTTTTCAGATTTTTTAGTTTTCATTTAAGGTCCGTGGTCAGGAAAAAAAAACAGATTTTTTTTTAAAAATTTCAAAATCTGTCAATTATTGTCCAAATTATTTTTATTTTCACATCTAGACATGTGAAATGTATGAACTATGGCAAAAAAAAAGTGAAAAAAAAAATTGGTCTGATTTTTTTCATTTTTTTTCAGATTTTTTAGTTTTCATTTTGGTCAGGATGAGAAAAAGAAAGATTTTTTTTTACAAATTTCAAAATCTGTCAATTATTGTCCAAATTATTTTTATATTTCACATCTAGACATGTGAAATGTATGAACTATGGCAAAAAAAAAAAGTGAAAAAAAAAAAATTGGTTTGATTTTTTCGTATTACTTTTCAGATTTTTTTAGTTTTCATTTAAGGTCCGTGGTCAGGAAAAAAAAGACAGATTTTTTTTTTTAAAATTTCAAAATCTGTCAATTATTGTCAAATTATTTTTATTTCACATCTAGACATGTGAAATGTATGAACTATGGCAAAAAAAAGTGAAAAAAAAAAAAAATGGTCTGATTTTTTTTTCATTTTTTCAGATTTTTTTTTTTTTAGTTTTCATTTAAGGTCAGGATGAGAGAAAGTTTTTTTTTTTACAAATTTCAAAATCTGTCAATTATTGTTCAAATTATTTTTTTATTTCATGTCTAGACATGTGAAATGTATGAACTATGGCAAAAAAAAAAGTGAAAAAAAAAAAATTGGTTTGATTTTTTCATACTTTTTCAGATTTTTTTAGTTTTCATTTAAGGTCCGGATGAGAAAAAAAGACAGATTTTTTTTTTAAATTTCAAAATCTGTCAATTATTGTCCAAATTATTTTTATTTCACATCTCTAGACATGTGAAATGTATGAACTATGGCAAAAAAAAAAAAAAAAAAAAATTTGGTCTGATTTTTTAGTTTTCATGTGGTTTTCAGATTTTTTAGTTTTCATTTTTTAAAATCAGGATCAGGATTTTTTTTAAAAGTTTTTTTTTTTAAAAATTTCAAAATCTGTCAATTATTGTCCAAATTATTTTATATTTCACATCTAGACATGTGAAATGTATGAACTATGGCAAAAAAAAAAAAGTGAAAAAAAAAAAAAAAAATGGTTTGATTTTTTTTCAGACTTTTCAGATTTTTTTAGTTTTCATTTAAGGTCCGTGGATCAGGAAAAAACAGATTTTTTTTTTTAAAAATTTCAAAATCTGTCAATTATTGTCCAAATTATTTTTATATTTCACATCTAGACATGTGAAATGTATGAACTATGGCAAAAAAGTGAAAAAAAATTGGTTTGATTTTTTCGTACTTTTCAGATTTTTTTAGTTTTCGCGGTCAGGATGAGAGAAAGTTTTTTTTTTACAAATTTCAAAATCTGTCAATTATTGTCCAAATTATATTTATATTTCACATCTAGACATGTGAAATGTATGAACTATGGCAAAAAAAAAAAAAAAAAAAAATTGGTTTGATTTTTTCAGATACTTTTCAGATTTTTTAGTTTTCATTTAAGGTCCGTGGTCAGGAAAAAAAAGACAGATTTTTTTTTAAAATTTCAAAATCTGTCAATTATTGTCCAAATTATTTTTTTATTTCACATCTAGACATGTGAAATGTATGAACTATGGCAAAAAAAAAAAAAAAAAAAAATTTCTTAGTCTGATTTTTTCATACTTTTCAGATTTTTTTAATTTTCAGATTTTTTTAATTCAGGATGAGATGAAAAGTTTTTTTTTTTTTTTTTAAATTTCAAAATCTGTCAATTATTGTCCAAATTATTTTTATTTCACATCTAGACATGTGAAATGTATGAACTATGGCAAAAAAAAAAAAAAAAAAAAAAATTGGTTTGATTTTTTTTTTCATACTTTTCAGATTTTTTTTAGTTTTTCATTTAAGGTCCGTGGTCAGGAAAAAAAACAGATTTTTTTTTAAAATTTCAAAATCTGTCAATTATTGTCCAAATTATTTTTTTATTTTCACATCTAGACATGTGAAATGTATGAACTATGGCAAAAAAAAAGAAAAAAAAAAAATTGGTCTGATTTTTTCATTACTTTTCAGATTTTTTAGTTTCATTTTTTTCCGTGGTCAGGATGAGAAAGAAAAGATTTTTTTTTTTAAAATTTCAAAATCTGTCAATTATTGTCCAAATTATTTTTATTTTCACATCTAGACATGTGAAATGTATGAACTATGGCAAAAAAAAAAAAAAAAAAAATGGTTTGATTTTTTTTTGTCAATTTTTTCAGATTTTTTTTAGTTTTCATTTAAGGTCCGTGGTCAGGAAAAAAGACAGATTTTTTTTAAAAATTTCAAAATCTGTCAATTATTGTCCAAATTATTTTTTTATTTATTTCACATCTAGACATGTGAAATGTATGAACTATGGCAAAAAAGTAAAAAAAAAAAAAAAAATTGGTCTGATTTTTTTTTTTCATACTTTTCAGATTTTTTTTAATTTTCATTTAAGGTCAGGATGAGAGAAAGTTTTTTTTTTTTACAAATTTCAAAATCTGTCAATTATTGTTCAAATTATTTTTATTTCACATCTAGACATGTGAAATGTATGAACTATGGCAAAAAAAGTGAAAAAAAAAAATTGGTTTGATTTTTTCATTCACTTTTTTCAGATTTTTTTAGTTTTCATTTAAGGTCCGTGGTCAGGATGAAAAAGACAGTTTTTTTTTTTTTAAAATTTCAAAATCTGTCAATTATTGTCCAAATTATTTTATATTTCACATCTAGACATGTGAAATGTATGAACTATGGCAAAAAAAAAAAAAAAAAAAAAATTGTCTGATTTTTTTTACTTTTTTCAGATTTTTTTAGTTTTCATTTAAGGTCCGGATGAGAAAAAGACAGATTTTTTTTTTAAATTTCAAAATCTGTCAATTATTGTCCAAATTATTTTTTTTTTTTCACATCTAGACATGTGAAATGTATGAACTATGGCAAAAAAAGTGAAAAAAAAAAATTGGTTTGATTTTTTTTCATTACTTTTCAGATTTTTTAGTTTTCATTTAAGGTCCGGATGAGAGAAAAAGACAGATTTTTGAAAAAATTTCAAAATCTGTCAATTATTGTCCAAATTATTTTTATTTTCACATCTAGACATGTGAAATGTATGAACTATGGCAAAAAAAAAAAAAAAAAAAAATTGGTTTGATTTTTTCAGTACTTTTCAGATTTTTTTAATTTTCATTTAAGGTCAGGGTCAGGATGAAAAGTTTTTTTTTTTTTTAAATTTCAAAATCTGTCAATTATTGTCCAAATTATTTTTATTTCACATCTAGACATGTGAAATGTATGAACTATGGCAAAAAAAAAAAAAAAAAAAAAATTGGTTTGATTTTTTTCATTACTTTTCAGATTTTTTAGTTTTCATTTAAGGTCCGGATGAGAAAAAAAGACAGATTTTTTTAAAAATTTCAAAATCTGTCAATTTATTGTCCAAATAATTTTTATTTCACATCTAGACATGTGAAATGTATGAACTATGGCAAAAAAAGTGAAAAAAAAAATTGGTCTGATTTTTTTTCATTACTTTTCAGATTTTTTTAGTTTTCATTTAAGGTCCGGTCAGTCAGGAAAAGAGAAAGATTTTTTTTTTTAAAATTTCAAAATCTGTCAATTATTGTCCAAATTATTTTTTTATATTTCACATCTAGACATGTGAAATGTATGAACTATGGCAAAAAAAAAAAAAAAATTGGTTTGATTTTTTCAGTACTTTTCAGATTTTTTAGTTTTCATTTAAGGTCCGTGGTCAGGAAAAAAAAAAGACAGATTTTTGAAAAATTTCAAAATCTGTCAATTATTGTCCAAATTATTTTTATATTTCACATCTAGACATGTGAAATGTATGAACTATGGCAAAAAAAAAAAAAAAAAAAAAATTGGTCTGATTTTTTTTCATACTTTTCAGATTTTTTTAATTTTTCATTTAAGGTCAGGGTCAGGATGAGAGAAAAATTTTTTTTTTTTTTTTATTTCATTTCAAAATCTGTCAATTATTGTCCAAATTATTTTTATATTTCACATCTAGACATGTGAAATGTATGAACTATGGCAAAAAAAAGTGAAAAAAAAAAAATGGTTTGATTTTTTTTTTCAGTACTTTTCAGATTTTTTTAGTTTTCATTTAAGGTCAGGATCAGGAAAAAAAAACAGATTTTTTTTTACAAATTTCAAAATCTGTCAATTATTGTCCAAATTATTTTTATATTTCACATCTAGACATGTGAAATGTATGAACTATGGCAAAAAAAAAAAAAAAAAAAATTGGTCTGATTTTTTTTTATACTTTTCAGATTTTTTTAATTTTCATTTAAGGTCCGTGGTCAGGATGAGAGAAAGTTTTTTTTTTTTACAAATTTCAAAATCTGTCAATTATTGTCCAAATTATTTTTATTTCACATCTAGACATGTGAAATGTATGAACTATGGCAAAAAAAAAAAAAAAAAATTTGTTTGATTTTTTTTTTTCATACTTCAGATTTTTTTAGTTTTCATTTAAGGTCCGTGGTCAGGAAAAAACAAAAAAGATTTTTTTTTAAAAATTTCAAAATCTGTCAATTATTTCACCAAATTTTTTTATTTCACATCTAGACATGTGAAATGTATGAACTATGGCAAAAAAAAGTGAAAAAAAAAAAAAAAAAAAAAAAAAAAAAAAAGATTTTTTTCAGATTTTTTTTAGTTTTCATTTTTAAGGTCCGGGGTCAGGATGAAAAAAAAGAAAGTTTTTTTTACAAATTTCAAAATCTGTCAATTATTGTCCAAATTATTTTTTTATTTCACATCTAGACATGTGAAATGTATGAACTATGGCAAAAAAAAAAAAAAAAAAAAAAATTGGTTTGATTTTTTCATACTTTTCAGATTTTTTAGTTTTCATTTAAGGTCCGTGGTCAGGAAAAAGACAGATTTTTTTTTAAATTTCAAAATCTGTCAATTATTGTCCAAATTATTTTTATTTCACATCTAGACATGTGAAATGTATGAACTATGGCAAAAAAAGTGAAAAAAAAAAATTGGTCTGATTTTTTCGTACTTTTCAGATTTTTTTTAATTTTCGTGGTCAGGATGAGAGAAAGTTTTTTTTTTTTACAAATTTCAAAATCTGTCAATTATTGTCCAAATTATATTTATATTTCACATCTAGACATGTGAAATGTATGAACTATGGCAAAAAAAAAAAAAAAAAAAAATGGTTTGATTTTTTTCAGACTTTTCAGATTTTTTTAGTTTTCATTTAAGGTCCGTGGTCAGGAAAAAAAAACAGATTTTTTTTTCGAAAAATTTCAAAATCTGTCAATTATTGTCCAAAAATATTTTTGTCCAAATTTATTTCACATCTAGACATGTGAAATGTATGAACTATGGCAAAAAAAAAAAAAAAAAAAAATTGGTCTGATTTTTTTTTTTCATTACTTTTCAGATTTTTTTAGTTTTCATTTAAGGTCAGGATGAGAAAAAAGTTTTTTTTTTTTTTTTTTACAAATTTCAAAATCTGTCAATTATTGTCCAAATTATTTTTATATTTCACATCTAGACATGTGAAATGTATGAACTATGGCAAAAAAAAAAAAAAAAAAAAAAAAATTGGTTTGATTTTTTTTCAGTACTTTTCAGATTTTTTAGTTTTCATTTTAAGGTCCGTGGTCAGGAAAAAAAAGACAGATTTTTTTAAAAATTTTCAAAATCTGTCAATTATTGTCCAAATTATTTTTTATTTCACATCTAGACATGTGAAATGTATGAACTATGGCAAAAAAAAGTGAAAAAAAAAATTGGTCTGATTTTTTCATTACTTTTTCAGATTTTTTTAGTTTTCATTTAAGGTCTGTGGTCAGGATGAGAAAAAAAAAAAAAATTGACAGATTTTTTTTTACAAAAATTTTTCAAATCTGTCAATTATTGTCCAAATTATTTTTATTTCACATCTAGACATGTGAAATGTATGAACTATGGCAAAAAAAAAAAAAAAAAAAATGGTTTGATTTTTTTTTTACTTTCAGATTTTTTTAGTTTTCATTTAAGGTCCAGGAAAAAAAAGAAAGGAAAAAAAAAAAATCTGTCAGATTTTTTTTTTTTTTATTTCACATCTAGACAAATTTCAAAAAAAAAAAAAATCAATTATTGTCCAAATTATTTTTATTTCACATCTAGACATGTGAAATGTATGAACTATGGCAAAAAAAGTGAAAAAAAAATTGGTCTGATTTTTTCGTACTTTTCAGATTTTTTTAATTTTCGTGGTCAGGATGAGAGAAAGTTTTTTTTTTTCAAATTTCAAAATCTGTCAATTATTGTCCAAATTATATTTATATTTCACATCTAGACATGTGAAATGTATGAACTATGGCAAAAAAAGTGAAAAAAAAATTGGTTTGATTTTTTTTCATTTTTTCAGATTTTTTAGTTTTCATTTAAGGTCAGGATCAGAGAAAAAGAGACAGATTTTTTTTTAAAAATTTCAAAATCTGTCAATTATTGTCCAAATTATATTTATATTTCACATCTAGACATGTGAAATGTATGAACTATGGCAAAAAAAGTGAAAAAAAAATTGGTTTGATTTTTTCGTACTTTTCAGATTTTTTAGTTTTCATTTAAGGTCCGTGGTCAGGAAAAAAAGACAGATTTTTTACAAATTTCAAAATCTGTCAATTATTGTCCAAATTATTTTTATTTCACATCTAGACATGTGAAATGTATGAACTATGGCAAAAAAAAAAAAAAAAAAAAAAATTGGTTTGATTTTTTCAACTTTTCAGATTTTCAGATTTTTTTAAGGTTCAGTGGTCAGGAAAAAAAAAATCCGTTTTTTTTTTTTTAAAATTTTTTTTTTACAAAAATCTGTCAATTATTGTCCAAATTATTTTTATTTCACATCTAGACATGTGAAATGTATGAACTATGGCAAAAAAAAAAAAAAAAAAAAATGGTCTGATTTTTTTCATTACTTTTTTTCAGATTTTTTTAGTTTTCATTTAAGGTCCGGGTCAGGATGAGAGAAAGTTTTTTTTTTTACAAATTTCAAAATCTGTCAATTATTGTCCAAATTATTTTTATTTCACATCTAGACATGTGAAATGTATGAACTATGGCAAAAAAAAGTGAAAAAAAAAAAAAATGGTTTGATTTTTTTCAGTACTTTTCAGATTTTTTTAGTTTTCATTTAAGGTCCGGATGAGGAAAAAAAGACAGATTTTTTTAAAAATTTTCAAAATCTGTCAATTATTGTCCAAATTATTTTTATATTTCATCTAGACATGTGAAATGTATGAACTATGGCAAAAAAAAAAAATGAAAAAAAAAAAATTGGTTTGATTTTTTCAGTACTTTTCAGATTTTTTTTAGTTTTCATTTTTTTATTTCAGGATCAGGAAAAAAAGAAAAAAAGAAAGATTTTTTTTAAATTTTCAAAATCTGTCAATTATTGTCCAAATTATTTTTATTTCACATCTAGACATGTGAAATGTATGAACTATGTGAAAAAAACTATGGCAAAAAAAAAAAAAAAAAAATTGGTTTGATTTTTTTTTCAGACTTTTCAGATTTTCTTAGTTTTTTTTAAGGTCCGTGGTCAGGAAAAAAGACAGATTTTTGAAAAAGAAAAATTTTTTTTTTTTTTCAAAAAAATCTGTCAATTATTGTCCAAATTATTTTTATTTCACATCTAGACATGTGAAATGTATGAACTATGGCAAAAAAAAAAAAAAGTGAAAAAAAAAAAAAAATTGGTCTGATTTTTTTTCATACTTTTCAGATTTTTTTAATTTTCGTGGTCAGGATGAGAGAAAGTTTTTTTTTTTTTTAATTTCAAAATCTGTCAATTATTGTCCAAATTATTTTTATTTCACATCTAGACATGTGAAATGTATGAACTATGGCAAAAAAAAAAAAAAAAAATTGGTTTGATTTTTTCACTTTTTTTTGGTCAGATTTTTTAGTTTTCATTTAAGGTCCGTGGTCAGGAAAAAAACAGATTTTTTTTTTTAAAATTTCAAAAAATCTGTCAATTATTGTCCAAATTATTTTTATATTTCACATCTAGACATGTGAAATGTATGAACTATGGCAAAAAAAAGTGAAAAAAAAAAAATGGTCTGATTTTTTTTTCAGTACTTTTCAGATTTTTTAGTTTTCATTTAAGGTCAGGATGAGAGAAAAAGTTTTTTTTTTTTTTACAAATTTCAAAATCTGTCAATTATTGTCCAAATTATTTTTTATTTCACATCTAGACATGTGAAATGTATGAACTATGGCAAAAAAAAAAAAAAAAAAATTGGTCTGATTTTTTTCATACTTTTCAGATTTTTTTAGTTTTCATTTAAGGGTCAGGGTCAGGAAAAAAAGACAGATTTTTTTTTTTTAAATTTCAAAATCTGTCAATTATTGTCCAAATTATTTTTATTTTCACATCTAGACATGTGAAATGTATGAACTATGGCAAAAAAAGTGAAAAAAAAAAATGGTTTGATTTTTTTTCAGTACTTTTCAGATTTTTTAGTTTTCATTTAAGGTCCGTCAGGATGAAAAAAAAGTGAAGAGTTTTTTTTCAAATTTCAAAATCTGTCAATTATTGTCCAAATGTCCATATTTTTATTTCACATCTAGACATGTGAAATGTATGAACTATGGCAAAAAAAGTGAAAAAAAATTGGTTTGATTTTTTCGTACTTTTCAGATTTTTTTAGTTTTCATTTAAGGTCCGTGGTCAGGAAAAAAAAGACAAGATTTTTTTTAAAATTTCAAAATCTGTCAATTATTGTCCAAATTATTTTTTTATTTCACATCTAGACATGTGAAATGTATGAACTATGGCAAAAAAAAAAAAAAAAAAAAATGGTCTGATTTTTTTTTCGTACTTTTCAGATTTTTTTAGTTTTTCATTTAAGGTCAGGATGAAAAAAGAGAAAAAAGAAAAAAATTTTTTTAAAATTTCAAAATCTGTCAATTATTGTCCAAATTATTTTTTTTTTCACATCTAGACATGTGAAATGTATGAACTATGGCAAAAAAAAAAAAGTGAAAAAAAAAAAAAATGGTTTGATTTTTTTTTTACTTTTCAGATTTTTTAGTTTTCATTTAAGGTCCGTGGTCAGGAAAAAAGACAGATTTTTTAAAAATTTCAAAATCTGTCAATTATTGTCCAAATTATTTTTATTTCACATCTAGACATGTGAAATGTATGAACTATGGCAAAAAAAAGTGAAAAAAAAAAAATTGGTTTGATTTTTTTCATTTTCTTTTCAGATTTTTTTAGTTTTCAAAAAAATTGGTCAGGATGAGAGAAAGTTTATTTTTTACAAATTTCAAAATCTGTTAATTATTGTCCAAATTATCTTTATATTTCACATCTAGACATGTGAAATGTATGAACTATGGCAAAAAAAAAAAAAAAAAAATGGTTTGATTTTTTTTTTATACTTTTCAGATTTTTTTAGTTTTCATTTAAGGTCCGTGGTCAGGATGAAAAGACAGATTTTTTTTTACAAATTTCAAAATCTGTCAATTATTGTCCAAATTATTTTTTATTTCACATCTAGACATGTGAAATGTATGAACTATGGCAAAAAAAAAAAAAAAAAAAAATTGGTTTGATTTTTTTTTTTCACTTTTTTCAGATTTTTTAGTTTTCATTTAAGGTCCGTGGTCAGGAAAAAGACAGATTTTTTTTTAATTTCAAAATCTGTCAATTATTGTCCAAATTATTTTTATTTCACATCTAGACATGTGAAATGTATGAACTATGGCAAAAAAAAAAAAAAAAAAAAATTGGTTTGATTTTTTTTTGTCTGATTTTTTTTTTTCATTTACTTTTCAGATTTTTTAATTTTTTCAGATTTTTTTATTTTTCAATCTAGACAGGATGAAAAAGTTTTTTTTTTAAATTTCAAAAATCTGTCAATTATTGTCCAAATTATTTTTATTTCACATCTAGACATGTGAAATGTATGAACTATGGCAAAAAAAAAAAAAAAAAAATTGGTCTGATTTTTTTTCATACTTTTCAGATTTTTTTAGTTTTCATTTAAGGTCAGGATGAGAAAAAAAGACAGATTTTTTTTACAAATTTCAAAATCTGTCAATTATTGTCCAAATTATATTTATATTTCACATCTAGACATGTGAAATGTATGAACTATGGCAAAAAAAAGTGAAAAAAAAAAAAATTGGTTTGATTTTTTTTCATTACTTTTCAGATTTTTTTAGTTTTCATTTAAGGTCCGGGTCAGGAAAAAAAGACAGATTTTTTTTTTTTAAAAATTTCAAAATCTGTCAATTATTGTCCAAATTATTTTTTTTTTCACATCTAGACATGTGAAATGTATGAACTATGGCAAAAAAAAGTGAAAAAAAAAATTGGTTTTTTTTCATACTTTTCAGATTTTTTAGTTTTCATTTAAGGTCAGGGTACTTTTCAGATTTTTTTAATTTTTTTTATTTTTTTCTAGACATGGTCAGGATGAGAAAAAAAGATTTTTTTTTTTTTACAAATTTCAAAAATCTGTCAATTATTGTCCAAATTATTTTTATTTTCACATCTAGACATGTGAAATGTATGAACTATGGCAAAAAAAAGTGAAAAAAAAAATGGTTTGATTTTTTTTTCGTACTTTTCAGATTTTTTTAGTTTTCATTTAAGGTCCGGATGAGAAAAAAAGACAGATTTTTTTTAAATTTCAAAAATCTGTCAATTATTGTCCAAATTATTTTTTATATTTCACATCTAGACATGTGAAATGTATGAACTATGGCAAAAAAGTGAAAAAAAAAAAATTGGTCTGATTTTTTTTTATTTTTTCAGATTTTTTTTAATTTTTTTTTAAGGTCAGGATGAGAGAAAGTTTTTTTTTTTTTACAAATTTCAAAATCTGTCAATTATTGTCCAAATTATTTTTATTTTCACATCTAGACATGTGAAATGTATGAACTATGGCAAAAAAAAAGAAAAAAAAAAAAAATTGGTTTGATTTTTTTTCATTACTTTTCAGATTTTTTTAGTTTTCATTTAAGGTCAGGATGAGAAAAAAAAATTTCAAAGATTTTTTTTTTAAAATTTCAAAAAAAAAAGTGAAATGTCAATTATTGTCCAAATTATATTTATATTTCACATCTAGACATGTGAAATGTATGAACTATGGCAAAAAAAGTGAAAAAAAATTGGTCTGATTTTTTCGTACTTTTTCAGATTTTTTAGTTTTCATTTAAGGTCAGGATCAGGAAAAAAAAGACAGATTTTTTACAAATTTTCAAAATCTGTCAATTATTGTCCAAATTATTTTTATTTCACATCTAGACATGTGAAATGTATGAACTATGGCAAAAAAAAAAAAAAAAAAAAAAATTGGTTTGATTTTTTTTCATACTTTTCAGATTTTTTTAGTTTTCATTTAAGGTCCGTGGTCAGGAAAAAAAGACAGATTTTTTTTTACAAATTTCAAAATCTGTCAATTATTGTCCAAAAATTATTTTTTTATTTCACATCTAGACATGTGAAATGTATGAACTATGGCAAAAAAAAGAAAAAAAAAAAATTGGTCTGATTTTTTCGTACTTTTCAGATTTTTTTAATTTTCGCGGTCAGGATGAGAGAAAGTTTTTTTTTTTTACAAATTTCAAAATCTGTCAATTATTGTCCAAATTATATTTATATTTCACATCTAGACATGTGAAATGTATGAACTATGGCAAAAAAAGTGAAAAAAAAAAAAATGGTTTGATTTTTTTTTCATTACTTTTCAGATTTTTTTAGTTTTCATTTAAGGTCCGTGGTCAGGAAAAAAAGAGACAGATTTTTTTTAAAATTTTCAAAATCTGTCAATTATTGTCCAAATTATTTTTTATTTCACATCTAGACATGTGAAATGTATGAACTATGGCAAAAAAAAAAAAAAAAAAAAAAAAATGGTCTGATTTTTTTTACTTTTCAGATTTTTTTAGTTTTCATTTAAGGTCAGGATGAAAAAAAAGACAGATTTTTTTTACAAATTTCAAAATCTGTCAATTATTGTCCAAATTATTTTTTATTTCACATCTAGACATGTGAAATGTATGAACTATGGCAAAAAAAAATTGAAAAAAAATTGGTTTGATTTTTTTTTTAAAAGTTACTTTTCAGATTTTTTTTTAGTTTTCATTTAAGGTCCGGGTCAGGAAAAAAGACAGATTTTTTTTTTAAAATTTCAAAATCTGTCAATTATTGTCCAAATTATTTTTTTATTTCACATCTAGACATGTGAAATGTATGAACTATGGCAAAAAAAAGTGAAAAAAAAATTGGTCTGATTTTTTTTCATTACTTTTCAGATTTTTTTAGTTTTCATTTAAGGTCAGGGTCAGGATGAAAAAAGACAGATTTTTTTTTTTACAAATTTCAAAATCTGTCAATTATTGTCCAAATTATTTTTATATTTCACATCTAGACATGTGAAATGTATGAACTATGGCAAAAAAGTGAAAAAAAAAAAAATTGGTCTTGATTTTTTCAGACTACTTTTCAGATTTTTTTAGTTTTCATTTAAGGTCCGGATGAGAGAAAAAAAGACAGATTTTTTTAAAAATTTCAAAATCTGTCAATTATTGTCCAAATTATTTTTTATTTCACATCTAGACATGTGAAATGTATGAACTATGGCAAAAAAAAAAAAAAAAAAATTTGGTCTGATTTTTTTTTTTTTCTTACTTTTCAGATTTTTTAGTTTTCATTTAAGGTCAGGATGAAAAAAGACAGATTTTTTTTACAAATTTCAAAATCTGTCAATTATTGTCCAAATTATATTTATATTTCACATCTAGACATGTGAAATGTATGAACTATGGCAAAAAAAAAATGAAAAAAAAAAAAAAAATTGTTTGATTTTTTTTTCACTACTTTTCAGATTTTTTTAGTTTTCATTTAAGGTCCGTGGTCAGGAAAAAAGACAGATTTTTGAAAAATTTAAAAATCTGTCAATTATTGTCCAAATTATTTATATTTCACATCTAGACATGTGAAATGTATGAACTATGGCAAAAAAAGTGAAAAAAAAATTGGTTTGATTTTTTTTTTTCAGATTTTCAGAGTTTTTTATTTTCAATTGGTCAGGATGAGAAAGTTTTTTTTTTTACAAATTTCAAAATCTGTCAATTATTGTCCAAATTATTTTTTTTTCACATCTAGACATGTGAAATGTATGAACTATGGCAAAAAAAAAAAAAAAAAAAAAAATTGGTTTGATTTTTTTTTCATTTCACTTTTCAGATTTTTTTAGTTTTCATTTAAGGTCAGGATGAGAAAAAGTTTTTTTTTTTTTTCGTACAAATTTCAAAATCTGTCAATTATTGTCCAAATTATTTTTTTATATTTCACATCTAGACATGTGAAATGTATGAACTATGGCAAAAAAAAAAAAAAAAAAAAATTGATTTTTTTTTTCATACTTTTCAGATTTTTTTAGTTTTCATTTAAGGTCCGTGGTCAGGAAAAAAAAACAGATTTTTTTTTTTAAAAATTTCAAAAAATCTGTCAATTATTGTCCAAATTATTTTTTATTTCACATCTAGACATGTGAAATGTATGAACTATGGCAAAAAAGTGAAAAAAAAAATTTTTTTTTACTTTGATTTTTTTATTTTTTTTCAGATTTTTTTAGTTTTTTTTTATTTTTCAGGTCATTTTTTTAAAAAAGAAAAGAGAAAGATTTTTTTTTTACAAATTTCAAAATCTGTCAATTATTGTCCAAATTATTTTTTATTTCACATCTAGACATGTGAAAATGTATGAACTATGGCAAAAAAAAAAAAAAAAAAATTGGTCTGATTTTTTTTCATACTTTTCAGATTTTTTTAGTTTTCGTTTAAGGTCAGGATGAAGAGAAAGTTTTTTTTTTACAAATTTCAAAATCTGTCAATTATTGTCCAAATTATATTTATATTTCACATCTAGACATGTGAAATGTATGAACTATGGCAAAAAAAAGTGAAAAAAAAAAATTGGTCTGATTTTTTTTTTTACTTTTTTCAGATTTTTTTAGTTTTCATTTAAGGTCCGTGGTCAGGAAAAAGACAGATTTTTTTTAAAAATTTCAAAATCTGTCAATTATTGTCCAAATTATTTTTTTTTCACATCTAGACATGTGAAATGTATGAACTATGGCAAAAAAAAAAAAAAAAAAATTTGGTCTGATTTTTTTTCATACTTTTCAGATTTTCTTAGTTTTCATTTAAGGTCCGTGGTCAGGAAAAAAAAAAATTGACAGATTTTTTTTTTTAAGGTCCGTGGTCAAAAATTTCAAAAAAATCTGTCAATTATTGTCCAAATTATTTTTATATTTCACATCTAGACATGTGAAATGTATGAACTATGGCAAAAAAGTGAAAAAAAAATTGGTTTGATTTTTTTTTTTTGTACTTTTCAGATTTTTTTTAGTTTTCATTTAAGGTCAGGATGAGAAAAAAAGATTTTTTTTTTTTACATTTCAAAATCTGTCAATTATTGTCCAAATTATTTTTATATTTCACATCTAGACATGTGAAATGTATGAACTATGGCAAAAAAAGAAAAAAAAAAAAAATTGGTTTGATTTTTTTTCATACTTTTCAGATTTTTTTTAGTTTTCATTTAAGGTCCGTGGTCAGGAAAAAAGACAGATTTTTGAAAAATTTCAAAATCTGTCAATTATTGTCCAAATTATTTTTATTTCACATCTAGACATGTGAAATGTATGAACTATGGCAAAAAAAAAGTGAAAAAAAAAAAATGGTTTGATTTTTTTTTCAGACTTTTCAGATTTTTTTAGTTTTCATTTAAGGTCCGGATGAGAAAAAAAGACAGATTTTTTTTTTACAAATTTCAAAATCTGTCAATTATTGTCCAAATTATTTTTTATTTCACATCTAGACATGTGAAATGTATGAACTATGGCAAAAAAAAAAGTGAAAAAAAAAAATGGTCTGATTTTTTCAGTACTTTTCAGATTTTTTTTAGTTTTCATTTAAGGTCCGGTCAGGATGAAAGAAAGATTTTTTTTACAAATTTCAAAAATCTGTCAATTATTGTCCAAATTATTTTTATTTCACATCTAGACATGTGAAATGTGAAATGTATGAACTATGGCAAAAAAAAGTGAAAAAAAAATTGGTTTGATTTTTTTTCAGATTTTCTTTTCAGATTTTTTTAGTTTTCATTTAAGGTCAGGATGAGAAAAAAAAGAGATTTTTTTTACAAATTTCAAAATCTGTCAATTATTGTCCAAATTATTTTATATTTCACATCTAGACATGTGAAATGTATGAACTATGGCAAAAAAAAGTGAAAAAAAAATTGGTTTGATTTTTTTTTACTTTTCAGATTTTTTAGTTTTCATTTAAGGTCCGGGTCAGGAAAAAAAGACAGATTTTTTTACAAATTTCAAAATCTGTCAATTATTGTCCAAATTATTTTTTATTTCACATCTAGACATGTGAAATGTATGAACTATGGCAAAAAAAGTGAAAAAAAAAAAAATTCTGATTTTTTCATACTTTTCAGATTTTTTTAGTTTTCATTTAAGGTCCGTCAGGATGAAAAAGACAGATTTTTTTTACAAATTTCAAAATCTGTCAATTATTGTCCAAATTATTTTTTATTTCACATCTAGACATGTGAAATGTATGAACTATGGGCAAAAAAAAAGTGAAAAAAAAAAAATTGGTCTGATTTTTTTTTTACTTTTTTTCAGATTTTTTTTTAGTTTTCATTTAAAAGTCAGGATCAGGATGAAAAAAAAGTTTTTTTTTTACAAATTTCAAAATCTGTCAATTATTGTCCAAATTATTTTTTTTATTTCACATCTAGACATGTGAAATGTATGAACTATGGCAAAAAAGAAAAAAAAAAAATTGGTTTGATTTTTTTTTCAGTACTTTTCAGATTTTCTTAGTTTTCATTTAAGGTCTGGGTCAGGAAAAAAAAAAAAGACAGATTTTTTTTAAAAATTTCAAAATCTGTCAATTATTGTCCAAATTATTTTTTATTTTCACATCTAGACATGTGAAATGTATGAACTATGGCAAAAAAAAGTGAAAAAAAATTGGTTTGATTTTTTTCAGTACTTTTCAGATTTTTTTTAGTTTTCATTTAAGGTCCGTGGTCAGGAGGAAAAAAAAAAAAAAGATTTTTTTTACAAATTTCAAAATCTGTCAATTATTGTCCAAATTATTTTTAATATTTCACATCTAGACATGTGAAATGTGAAATGATGAACTATGGCAAAAAAAAGTGAAAAAAAATTGGTTTGATTTTTTTCAGACTTTTCAGATTTTTTTAGTTTTCATTTAAGGTCCGTCAGGAAAAAAAGACAGATTTTTGAAAAATTTCAAAATCTGTCAATTATTGTCCAAATTATTTTTTTATTTCACATCTAGACATGTGAAATGTATGAACTATGGCAAAAAAAGTGAAAAAAATTGGTCTGATTTTTTTTACTTTTTTCAGATTTTTTTTTCATTTAAGGTCGGGTCAGGATGAGAGAAAGATTTTTTTTACAAATTTCAAAATCTGTCAATTATTGTCCAAATTATTTTTATATTTCACATCTAGACATGTGAAATGTATGAACTATGGCAAAAAAAAGTGAAAAAAAAAAAATTGGTCTGATTTTTTCGTACTTTTCAGATTTTTTTAGTTTTCATTTAAGGTCCGTGGTCAGGAAAAAAGACAGATTTTTGAAAAATTTCAAAATCTGTCAATTATTGTCCAAATTATTTTTATTTCACATCTAGACATGTGAAATGTATGAACTATGGCAAAAAAAGTGAAAAAAAAAATTGGTCTGATTTTTTCGTACTTTTCAGATTTTTTTAGTTTTCATTTAAGGTCCGTGGTCAGGAAAAAAAAACACAGATTTTTTTTTTACAAATTTCAAAATCTGTCAATTATTGTCCAAATTATTTTTTATTTCACATCTAGACATGTGAAATGTATGAACTATGGGAAAAAAAAAAAAAATTGGTCTGATTTTTTTCAGACTTTTCAGATTTTTTAGTTTTCATTTGGTCAGGATGAGAGAAAGTTTTTTTTTTAACAAATTTCAAAATCTGTCAGATATTGTCCAAATTATTTTTTATTTCACATCTAGACATGTGAAATGTATGAACTATGGCAAAAAAAAAGTGAAAAAAAAAAAATTGGTCTGATTTTTTTCGTACTTTTCAGATTTTCTTAGTTTTCATTTAAGGTCCGGATCAGGAAAAAAGACAGATTTTTTAAAAATTTCAAAATCTGTCAATTATTGTCCAAATTATTTTTTATTTCACATCTAGACATGTGAAATGTATGAACTATGGCAAAAAAAAAGTGAAAAAAAAAAAATTGATTTTTTTTCATACTTTTCAGATTTTCTTAGTTTTCACATAAGGTCCGGGGTCAGGAAAAAAACAGATTTTTTTTTTTAAATTTCAAAATCTGTCAATTATTGTCCAAATTATATTTATATTTCACATCTAGACATGTGAAATGTATGAACTATGGCAAAAAAAGTGAAAAAAAATTGGTCTGATTTTTTCGTACTTTTCAGATTTTTTTAGTTTTCATTTAAGGTCCGTGGTCAGGAAAAAAGACAGATTTTTGAAAAATTTCAAAATCTGTCAATTATTGTCCAAATTATTTTTATTTCACATCTAGACATGTGAAATGTATGAACTATGGCAAAAAAAAGTGAAAAAAAAAAAATGGTCTGATTTTTTTTCGTTACTTTTCAGATTTTTTAGTTTTCACATTTTCCGGGGTCAGGAAAAAAAGACAGATTTTTTTTTACAAATTTCAAAAAATCTGTCAATTATTGTCCAAATTATTTTTTTATTCACATCTAGACATGTGAAATGTATGAACTATGGCAAAAAAAGTGAAAAAAAATTGGTCTGATTTTTTCGTACTTTTCAGATTTTCTTAGTTTTCATTTAAGGTCCGTGGTCAGGAAAAAAGACAGATTTTTGAAAAATTTCAAAATCTGTCAATTATTGTCCAAATTATTTTTATTTCACATCTAGACATGTGAAATGTATGAACTATGGGAAAAAAAAGTGAAAAAAAAAATTGGTCTGATTTTTTTTTACTTTTCAGATTTTTTTTAGTTTTCATTTAAGGTCCGGGGTCAGGAAAAAAGACAGATTTTTTTACAAATTTCAAAATCTGTCAATTATTGTCCAAATTATTTTTTATTTCACATCTAGACATGTGAAATGTATGAACTATGGCAAAAAAAAAGTGAAAAAAAAAATTGTCTGATTTTTTCATTACTTTTCAGATTTTTTTTAATTTTCATTTAAGGGTCAGGATGAGAGAAAAGTTTTTTTTTTACAAATTTCAAAATCTGTCAATTATTGTCCAAATTATTTTTTTATTTCACTGCTAGACATGTGAAATGCATGAACTATGAGAAAAAAAAGTGAAAAAAAAAAATGGTTTGATTTTTTTCAGATACTTTTCAGATTTTCTTAGTTTTCAAATAAGGTCCGGGGTCAGAAAAAAACAGATTTTTTTTTTTTTAAATTTCAAAATCTGTCAGATATTGTCCAAATTATTTTTTAATTCACATCTAGACATGTGAAATGTATGAACTATGAAAAAAAAGTGAAAAAAAAAAATGGTTTGATTTTTTTCAGAATTTTTCAGATTTTCTTAGTTTTCATTTAAGGTCCGGGGTCAGGAAAAAAGACAGATTTTTTTTAAATTTCAAAATATGTCAGATATTGTCCAAATTATTTTTTAATTCACGTCTAGACATGTGAAATGCATGAACTATGGAAAAAAAAAGTGAAAAAAAATTGTCTGATTTTTTTCATTACTTTTCAGATTTTTTTAATTTTCAAATTTAAGGTCAGGATGAGAGAAAGATTTTTTTTTTACAAATTTCAAAAAATCTGTCAGATATTGTCCAAATTATTTTATTTATATTTCACATCTAGACATGTGAAATGTATGAACTATGGGAAAAAAAAGTGAAAAAAAAAAAAAATGGTTTGATTTTTTTTTTTACTTTTCAGATTTTCTTAGTTTTCACATAAGGTCCGGGGTCAGGAAAAAAAGACAGATTTTTTTACAAATTTCAAAATCTGTCAGATATTGTCCAAATTATTTTTTTATTTCACATCTAGACATGTGAAATGTATGAACTATGGAAAAAAGTGAAAAAAAAATTGGTCTGATTTTTTTTTCGTACTTTTCAGATTTTCTTAGTTTTCACATAAGGTCCGGGTCAGGAAAAAAAGACAGATTTTTTTACAAATTTCAAAATATGTCAGATATTGTCCAAATTATTTTTAATTCACTTCTAGACATGTGAAATGCATGAACTATGGGAAAAAAAGTGAAAAAAAATGTCTGATTTTTTCGTACTTTTCAGATTTTCTTAGTTTTCGCGGTCAGGATGAGAGACAGATTTTTTAACAAATTTAAAAATCTGTTAGATATTGTCCAAATTATTTTTTTATTTCACTTATAGACATGTGAAATGCATGAACTATGGGAAAAAAAAAAAAAAAAAAAAATTGGTCTGATTTTTTCATTACTTTTCAGATTTTCTTAGTTTTCATTTAAGGTCGGGTCAGGAAAAAAAGACAGATTTTTTTTAACAAATTTAAAAATCTGTTAGATATTGTCCAAATTATTTTTTTTTATTTCACATCTAGACATGTGAAAATGCATGAACCATGGGAAAAAAAGTGAAAAAAAAATTGGTCTGATTTTTTTTTCGTACTTTTCAGATTTTCTTAGTTTTCACATAAGGTCCGGGGTCAGGAAAAAAGACAGATTTTGACAAATTTCAAAATATGTCAGATATTGTCCAAATTATTTTTTTATTTCACTTCTAGACATGTGAAATGACTAAACTATGGGGAAAAAAAGTTAAAAAAAAAAAAATTGATTTTTTTTTCTGTACTTTTCAGATTTTCTTAGTTTTCACAAAAGGTCAGGATGAGAAAGACAGATTTTTAACAAATTTAAAAATCTGTTAGATATTGTCCAAATTATTTTTTATTTCACTTCTAGACATGTGAAATGAATAAAATATGGGGAAAAAAGTGAAAAAAAAATTGGTCTGATTTTTATCATACTTTTCAGATTTTTCTTAGTTTTCACATAAGGTCCGGGGTCAGGAAAAAAGACAGATTTTTGACAAATTTCAAAATATGTCAGATATTGTCCAAATTATTTTTTTAATTCACGTCTAGACATGTGAAATGCATGAACTATGGGAAAAAAAGTGAAAAAAAAAAATTGATCTGATTTTTTTTTTCTTTACTTTTTCAGATTTTCTTAGTTTTCACATAAAGGTCCGGGGTCAGGAAAAAGACAGATTTTTGACAAATTTCAAAATATGTCAGATATTGTCCAAATTATTTTTTTATTCACGTCTAGACATGTGAAATGCATGAAATATGGGAAAAAAAAAAAAAAAAAAAAATTGTCTGATTTTTTTTTTTTTTTTCAGATTTTCTTAGTTTTCACATGGTCAGGATGAGAGACAGATTTTTTAACAAATTTAAAATCTGTTAGATATTGTCCAAATTATTTTTTTATTTCACTTCTAGACATGTGAAATGAATAAAATATGGGGAAAAAAGTGAAAAAAAATTGGTCTGATTTTTATCATACTTTTCAGATTTTCTTAGTTTTCAAATAAGGTCCGGGGTCAGGAAAAAAGACAGATTTTTGAAAAATTTCAAAATCTGTCAAATATTGTCCAAATTATTTTTATTTCACTTCTAGACATGTGAAATGCATGAACTATGGGAAAAAAAAGTGAAAAAAAAATTGTCTGATTTTTTTTCGACTTTTTTCAGATTTTCTTAGTTTTCACATAAGGTCCGGGGTCAGGAAAAAAGACAGATTTTTGACAAATTTCAAAATATGTCAGATATTGTCCAAATTATTTTTTAATTCACGTCTAGACATGTGAAATGCATGAACTATGGAAAAAAAAGTGAAAAAAAATTGGTCTGATTTTTTTCGTACTTTTCAGATTTTCTTAGTTTTCAAATAAGGTCCGGGGTCAGGAAAAAAAGACAGATTTTGACAAATTTCAAAATGTGTCAGATATTGTCCAAATTATTTTTTAATTCACGTCTAGACATGTGAAATGCATGAACTATGGGAAAAAAGTGAAAAAAAAATTGGTCTGATTTTTTTTCATACTTTTCAGATTTTCTTAGTTTTCACATAAGGTCCGGGGTCAGGAAAAAAGACAGATTTTTGACAAATTTCAAAATATGTCAGATATTGTCCAAATTATTTTTTAATTCACGTCTAGACATGTGAAATGCATGAACTATGGGAAAAAAGTGAAAAAAAAAAAATTGTCTGATTTTTTTAGTACTTTTCAGATTTTCTTAATTTTCATTTTAAGGTCCGTCAGGATGAGAGACAGATTTTTTTAACAAATTTAAAAATCTGTTAGATATTGTCCAAATTATTTTTTATTTCACTGCTAGACATGTGAAATGCATGAACTATGAGAAAAAAAGTGAAAAAAATTGGTCTGATTTTTTTTAGGTACTTTTCAGATTTTCTTAGTTTTTCATAAGGTCCGGGGTCAGGAAAAAGACAGATTTTTGACAACTTTCAAAATATGTCAGATATTGTCCAAATTATTTTTTAATTCACGCTAGACATGTGAAATGCATGAACTATGAGAAAAAAAAGTGAAAAAAATTGTTGATTTTTTTTTTTTCACTTTTCAGATTTTTTAGTTTTAAAATATGGTCCGGGGTCAGAAAAAAAACAGATTTTTGACAACTTTCAAAATATGTCAGATATTGTCCAAATTATTTTTTAATTCACGTCTAGACATGTGAAATGCATGAACTATGAGAAAAAAGTGAAAACTATGAGAAAAAGTGAAAAAAAAAAATGGTTTGATTTTTTCAGAATTGTTGTCAGATTTTCTTAGTTTTCAAATAAGGTCCGGGGTCAGGAAAAAAAAGACAGATTTTTTGACAACTTTAAAAATATGTCAGATATTGTCCAAATTATTTTTTTAATTCACGTCTAGACATGTGAAATGCATGAACTATGGAAAAAAAAGTGAAAAAAAATTGTCTGATTTTTTTCGTACTTTTCAGATTTTCTTAATTTTCACGGTCAGGATGAGAGACAGATTTTTTAACAAATTTAAAAATCTGTTAGATATTGTCCAAATTCATTTTAATTTCACTTCTAGACATGTGAAATGAATGAACTATGGGAAAAAAGTGAAAAAGAATTGGTCTGATTTTTTTCGTACTTTTCAGATTTTCTTAGTTTTCACATAAAGTCCGGGTCAGGAAAAAAAACAGATTTTGACAAATTTCAAAATATGTCAGATATTGTCCAAATTATTTTGTAATTCACGTCTAGACATGTGAAATGCATGATCTATGGCAAAAAAGTGAAAAAAAAATTGGTCTGATTTTTTTAGGTACTTTTCAGATTTTCTTAGTTTTCAAATATGGTCCGGGGTCAGAAAAAAACAGATTTTTTGACAACTTTCAAAATATGTCAGATATTGTCCAAATTAATTTAGTTAGTTAGTTTTACCAGTGTCTGGTAGCCTGTGTCAGTGCAATCGCTGATCGCGAGAACATCGCGTCGCGTCGCGTCGCGTCGCGATCTCTTAAGAAGCCAATTGCGTTACTGTTTCTAACTGTTTGCTGTCTTTTTGTTGCGCTGTTTACTGAGGGCACTCATATTAACCACTGATATCAATTGCAACAGCCAGAGAAATAAAAATCATTTTTTACGAGGAGGGCCTTTGGTTTACAAACCTTCACGCCAGCGCCAATGCAGACTGTCATAATTGATAGAACACCAAGCACTACATTAAACAGCGATCCCATAGCATAATGGAGTAGTCGCTGTGCAAAGCACTTGAAGCATTGTGCCAGCCTCACAGGTTCTAATCCTGCTTCGACGTGACCACCGCGGTCTCCCGTTAGTTTTACCAGTGTCTGGTAGCCTGTGTCAGTGCAATCGCTGATCGCGAGAACATCGTCGCGTCGCGGCGTCGCGATCTCTTAAGAAGCCAATTGCGTTACTGTTTCTAACTGTTTGCTGTCTTTTTGTTGCGCTGTTTACTGAGGGCACTCATATTAACCACTGATATCAATTGCAACAGCCAGAGAAATAAAAATCATTTTTTACGAGGAGGGCCTTTGGTTTACAAACGCTCAGGCCAGCGTCACGAGACTGTCATAATTGATAGAACACCGAGCACTACATTAAACAGCGATCCCATAGCATAATGGAGTAGTCTCTGTGCAAAGCACTTGAAGCATTGTGCCAGCGTCACAGGTTCTAATCCTGCTTCGACGTGACCACCACGGTCTCCCGTTAGTTTTACCAGTGTCTGGTAGCCTGTGTCAGTGCAATCGCTGATCAGCGAGAACATCGCGTCGCGTCGCGTGCGTCGCGATCTCTTAAGAAGCCAATTGCGTTACTGTTTCTAACTGTTTGCTGTCTTTTTTTGTTGCTGTTTACTGAGGGGCACTCATATTAACCACTGATATCAATTGCAACAGCCAGAGAAATAAAAATATTTTTTACAAGAAGGAGGGCCTTTGGTTTACAAACGCTACGGCCAGCGTCACGAGACTGTCATAATTGATAGAACACCGAGCATTACATTAAACAGCGATCCCATAGCATAATGGAGTAGTCTCTGTGCAAAGCACTTGAAGCATTGTGCCAGCGTCACAGGTTCTAATCCTGCTTAGTGAATTGACCACCGCGGTCTCACGTTAATTTTACCGGTAGCCTGTGTCAGTGCAATCGCTGATCGCAAGAACATGTGCGTCGTCGCGTGCGATCTCTTAAGAAGCCAATTGCGTTACTGTTTCTAACTGTTTGCTGTCTTTTTGTTGCGCTGTTTACTGAGGGCACTCATATTAACCACTGATATCAATTGCAACAGCCAGAGAAATAAAAATCATTTTTACTCAGGAGGGCCTTTGGTTTACAAACGCTTCTGACCAGCGCCACGGTAGACTGTCATAATTGATAGAACACCAAGCACTACATTAAACAGCGATCCCATAGCATAATGGAGTAGTCGCTGTGCAAAGCACTTGAAGCATTGTGCCAGCCTCACAGGTTCTAATCCTGCTTCGACGTGACCACCGCGGTCTCCCGTTAGTTTTACCAGTGTCTGGTAGCCTGTGTCAGTGCAATCGCTGATCGCGAGAACATGCGCGTGCGTGCGTGCGTCGCGATCTCTTAAGAAGCCAATTGGCGTTACTGTTTCTAACTGTTTGCTGTCTTTTGTTGCGCTGTTTACTGAGGGCACTCATATTAACCACTGATATCAATTGCAACAGCCAGAGAAATAAAATCATTTTTTTGAGGAGGGCCTTTGGTTTACAAACGCCACGCCAGCGTCCACAGACTGTCATAATTGATAGAACACCAAGCACTACATTAAACAGTGATCCCATAGCATAATGGAGTAGTCGCTGTGCAAAGCACTTGAAGCATTGTGCCAGCCTCACAGGTTCTAATCCTGCTTCGGCGCGACCACCGCGGTCTCCCGCTAGTTTTACCAGTGTCTGGTAGCCTGTGTCAGTGCAATCGCTGATCGCGAGAACATCGCGTCGCGTCGCGTCGCGATCTCTTAAGAAGCCAATTGCGTTACTGTTTCTAACTGTTTGCTGTCTTTTGTTGCGCTGTTTACTGAGGGCACTCATATTAACCACTGATATCAATTGCAACAGCCAGAGAAATAAAAATATTTTTTTTCTGAGAAGGAGGGGCCTTTGGTTTACAAACGCCTTCGCCAGCGTCACGAGACTGTCATAATTGATAGAACACCGAGCACTACATTAAACAGCCGCATACCATAGCATAATGGAGTAGTCTCTGTGCAAAGCACTTGAAGCATTGTGCCAGCGCGTCAGGTTCTAATCCTGCTTAGTGAATTGACCACCGCGGTCTCCGTTAATTTTACCGGTAGCCTGTGTCAGTGCAATCGCTGATCGCGAGAACATGCGTCGCGTCGCGTCGTCGCGATCTCTTAAGAAGCCAATTAGCGTTACTGTTTCTAACTGTTTGCTGTCTTTTGTTGCGCTGTTTACTGAGGGCACTCATATTAACCACTGATATCAATTGCAACAGCCAGAGAAATAAAAAATCATTTTTTTCACGAGGAGGGCCTTTGGTTTACAAACGCCTTCTGACCAGCGCCACGAGACTGTCATAATTGATAGAACACCGAGCACTACATTAAACAGCGATCCCATAGCATAATGGAGTAGTCTCTGTACAAAGCACTTGAAGCATTGTTCCAGCGTCACAGGTTCTAATCCTGCTTAGTGAATTGATCACCGCTGGGTCCCGTTAATTTTACCGTAGCCTGTGTCCAGTGCAGTAAACTGATCGCGAACATCGCGTCGCGTCGCGTCGCGTCGCGATCTCTTAAGAAGCCAATTCGCGTTACTGTTTCTAACTGTTTGCTGTCTTTTTTTGCGCTGTTTACTGAGGGCACCTCATATTAACCACTGATATCAATTGCAACAGCCAGAGAAATAAAAATATTTTTTACTGCAGGAGGGCCTTTGGTTTTACAAACGCGACGGCCAGCGTCCGAGACTGTCATAATTGATAGAACACCAAGCACTACATTAAACAGCTGATCCCATAGCATAATGGAGTAGTTAAGCTGTGCAAAGCACTTGAAGCATTGTGCCAGCCTCACAGGTTCTAATCCTGCTTCGGCGTGACCACCGCTGGTCTCCCCGTTAGTTTTACCAGTGTCTGGTAGCCTGTGTCAGTGCAATGCTGATCGCGAGAACATCGCGGCGTCGTCGTCTCTTAAGAAGCCAATTGCGTTACTGTTTCTAACTGTTTGCTGTCTTTTTTGCGCTGTTTACTGAGGGCACTCATATTAACCACTGATATCAATTGCAACAGCCAGAGAAATAAAAATATTTTTTTTACGAGAAGGAGGGCCTTTGGTTTACAAGCCTTCGCCAGCGTCCGCGAGACTGTCATAATTGATAGAACACCGAGCACTACATTAAACAGCGATACCATAGCATAATGGAGTAGTCTCTGTGCAAAGCACTTGAAGCATTGTGCCAGCGTCACAGGTTCTAATCCTGCTTAGTGAATTGACCACATGGTCTCCCATTAATTTTACCCGGTAGCCTGTGTCAGTGCAATCGCTGATCGCGAGAACATGCGTCGTCGCGCGTCGTCGCGATCTCTTAAGAAGCCAATTGCGTTACTGTTTCTAACTGTTTGCTGTCTTTTGTTCGCGGCTGTTTACTGAGGGCACTCATATTAACCACTGATATCAATTGCAACAGCCAGAGAAATAAAAATCATTTTTTTCACGAGGAGGGCCTTTGGTTTACAAACGCCACGACCAGCGTCCACGGGACTGTCATAATTGATAGAACACCAAGCACTACATTAAACAGCGATCCCATAGCATAATGGAGTAGTGCGCTGTGCAAAGCACTTGAAGCATTGTGCCAGCCTCACAGGTTCTAATCCTGCTTCGGCGTGACCACCGCAGGTCTCCCGTTAGTTTTACCAGTGTCTGGTAGCCTGTGTCAGTGCAATCGCTGATCGCGAGAACATCGCGCAGCGCGTCGCGTCGCATCTCTTAAGAAGCCAATTGCGTGACTGTTTCTAACTGTTTGCTGTCTTTTTGTTGCGCTGTTTACTGAGGGCACTCATATTAACCACTGATATCAATTGCAACAGCCAGAGAAATAAAAATCATTTTTTACGAGGAGGGCCTTTGGTTTACAAACGCTCAGGCCAGCGTCCACGAGACTGTCATAATTGATAGAACACCGAGCACTACATTAAACAGCGATCCCATAGCATAATGGAGTAGTCTCTGTGCAAAGCACTTGAAGCATTGTGCCAGCGTCACAGGTTCTAATCCTGCTTCGACGTGACCACCACGGTCTCCCGTTAGTTTTACCAGTGTCTGGTAGCCTGTGTCCAGTGCAATGCTGATCGCGAGAACATGCGCGTCGCGTCGCGTCGCGATCTCTTAAGAAGCCAATTGCGTTACTGTTTCTAACTGTTTGCTGTCTTTTTTGTTGCTGTTTACTGGGGGCACTCATATAAACCACTGATATCAATTGCAACAGCCAGAGAAAAAAAAATTTTTTTTACAAGAAGGAGGGCCTTTGGTTTACAAACGCTTCTGACCAGCGTCCGCGAGACTGTCATAATTGATAGAACACGAGCATTACATTAAACAGCGATCCCATAGCATAATGGAGTAGTCTCTGTGCAAAGCACTTGAAGCATTGTGCCAGTCCACAGGTTCTAATCCTGCTTAGTGAATTGACCACCGCGGTCTCCGTTAATTTCACCGGTAGCCTGTGTCAGTGCAATCGCTGATCGCAAGAACATAATGTAGCGATGCGGCGCATGCGATCTCTTAAGAAGCCAATTCGCGTTACTGTTTCTAACTGTTTGCTGTCTTTTGTGTTGCGCTTGTTTACTGAGGGCACTCATATTAACCACTGATATCAATTGCAACAGCCAGAGAAATAAAATCATTTTTTTTTTCACGAGGAGGGGCCTTTGGTTTACAAACGCTTCTGACCAGCGCCACTTGAGACTGTCATAATTGATAGAACACCAAGCACTTCATTAAACAGCGATCCCATAGCATAATGGGGTAGTCGCTGTGCAAAGCACTTGAAGCATTGTGCCAGCCTCACAGGTTCTAATCCTGCTTCGACGTGACCACCGCGGTCTCCGTTAGTTTTACCAGTGTCTGGTAGCCTGTGTCAGTGCAATGCTGATCATGAGAACATGCGTCGCGTCGCGATGCGTCGCGATCTCTTAAGAAGCCA
>NW_025962133.1:546414-564568 GCF_017589495.1 Alosa alosa | reverse complement strand
ATGTGAAATGCATGAACTATGGCAAAAAAAAAAAAAAAAAATTTGGTTTGATTTTTTCATTACTTTTCAGATTTTCTTAGTTTTCATTTAAAGTCGGGGTCAGGAAAAAGACAGATTTTTGAAAAATTTCAAAATCTGTCAATTATTGTCCAAATTATTATTTTTCACATCTACACATGTGAAATGCATTAACTATGGCAACAAAAATGAAAAAAAATTGGTCTGATTTTTTTTCTTACTTTTCAGATTTTCTTAGTTTTTGCGGTCAGGATGCGAGAAAGTTTTTTTTTAAATTTCAAAATCTGTCAGATATTGTCCAAAATTTTTTTTTATTTCATGTCTAGATATGTGAAATGCATGAACTATGGCAAAAAAAAGTGAAAAAAAAAATTGGTTTGATTTTTTTTTTACTTTTCAGATTTTCTTAGTTTTCATTTAAAGGTCCGGGGTCAGGAAAAAAAGACAGATTTTTGAAAAATTTCAAAATCTGTCAATTATTGTCCAAATTATTATTTTTTCACATCTACACATGTGAAATGCATTAATATGGCAACAAAAATGAAAAAAAAAAATTGGTCTGATTTTTTTCTTACTTTTCAGATTTTCTTAGTTTTTAGCGGTCAGGATCACGAGAAAGTTTTTTTACAAATTTCAAAATCTGTCAGATATTGTCCAAATTATTTTTTTTATTTCATGTCTAGACATGTGAAATGCATAAACTATGGCAAAAAAAGTGGAGAAAAAAAGAATGGTCTGATTTTTTTAATTACTTTTCAGATTTTCTTAGTTTTCATATAAGGTCGGGGTCAAAAAAAAAGACAGATTTTTGAAAATTTTATTTCATGTATAGACATGTGAAATGCATGAACTATGGCAAAAAAAAAAAAGTGAAAAAATTTGGTTTGATTTTTTTCATTACTTTTCAGATTTCCTTAGTTTTCATTTAAAGTCGGGTCAGGAAAAAAAACAGATTTTGAAAAATTTCAAAATCTGTCAATTATTGTCAAATTATTATTTTTTCACGTCTACACATGTGAAATGCATTAACTATGGCAACAAAAATGAAAAAAAATTGGTCTGATTTTTTTTTTACTTTTCAGATTTTCTTATTTTTTTTCAAGCGGTCAGGATGAGAAAGTTTTTTTTTACAAATTTCAAAATCTGTCAGATATTGTCCAAATAATTTTTTATTTCATGTCTAGACATGTGAAATGAGTTAACTATGGCAAAAAAAATGAAAAAAAATTGGTCTGATTTTTTTTTCTTACTTTTCAGATTTTCTTAGTTTTCATTTAATTTTCGGGGTCAGGAAAAAGAATGTTTTTTTTACAAAAATTTCAAAATCTGTCAATTATTGTCCAAATTATTTTTTATTTCACATCTAAACATGTGAAATGCATGAACTATGGCAAAAAAGTGAAAAAAAAAAAATTGGTTTGATTTTTTTTACTTTTCAGATTTTCTTAGTTTTCATTTAAGGTCCGGGTCAGGAAAAAAAAGACAGATTTTTGAAAAATTTCAAAATCTGTCAATTATTGTCCAAATTATTTTTTTTTCACATCTACACATGTGAAATGCATTAACTATGGCAACAAAAAAAAAAAAAAAAAAATTGGTCTGATTTTTTTCTTACTTTTCAGATTTTCTTACGGTCAGGATGAAAGAGAGATGTTTTTTTTTACAAATTTCAAAATCTGTCAATTATTGTCCAAATTATTTTTTATTTCATGTCTAAACATGTGAAATGCATGAACTATGGCAAAAAAGTATATAAAAAAAAAAAATTGGTTTGATTTTTTTTTACTTTTCAGATTTTCTTAGTTTTCATTTTAAGGTCCGGGGTCAGGAAAAAAAGACAGATTTTTGAAAAATTTCAAAATCTGTCAATTATTGTCCAAATTATTATTTTTTTCACATCTACACATGTGAAATGCATTAACTATGGCAACAAAAAAAAAAAAAAAAAAAATTGGTCTGATTTTTCTTACTTTTCAGATTTTCTTAGTTTTAGCGGTCAGGGATGCGAGAAAGTTTTTTTTTTACAAATTTCAAAATCTGTCAGATATTGTCCAAATTATTTTTTATTTCATGTCTAGACATGTGAAATGCATAAACTATGGCAAAAAAAGTGGAGAAAAAAAGAATGGTCTGATTTTTTTTTTACTTTTCAGATTTTCTTAGTTTTCATATAAGGTCGGGGTCAGGAAAAAAAGACAGATTTTTGAAAATTTTATTTCATGTATAGACATGTGAAATGCATGAACTATGGCAAAAAAGTGAAAAAAATTTGGTTTGGTTTGATTTTTCAGTACTTTTCAGATTTCCTTAGTTTTCATTTAAAGTCCGGGGTCAGGAAAAAAAGACAGATTTTTGAAAAATTTCAAAATCTGTCAATTATTGTCCAAATTATTATTTTTTCACATCTACACATGTGAAATGCATTAACTATGGCAACAAAAATGAAAAAAAAAATTGGTCTGATTTTTTTCTTACTTTTCAGATTTTTTTAGTTTTCGCGGTCAGGATGAGAGAAAGTTTTTTTTACAAAGTTCAAAATCTGTCAATTATTGTCCAAATTATTATTTTTTCACATCTACACATGTGAAATGCATTAACTATGGCAACAAAAGTGAAAAAAAAAAAATTGGTCTGATTTTTTTTCTTACTTTTCAGATTTTCTTAGTTTTCATTTAAGGTCAGGAGAAAAAAGAGAATGTTTTTTTTAAAATTTCAAAATCTGTCAATTATTGTGAAAATTTTTTTTTATTTCACATCTAAACATGTGAAATGCATGAACTATGGCAAAAAAAAGTGAAAAAAAAAATTTGGTTGATTTTTTTTTATTACTTTTCAGATTTTCTTAGTTTTCATTAAGGTCGGGGTCAGGAAAAAGACAGATTTTTTGAAAAATTTCAAAATCTGTCAATTATTGTCCAAATTATTTTTTTTTTCACATCTACACATGTGAAATGCATTAACTATGGCAAAAAAAAATGAAAAAAAAATTGGTCTGATTTTTTTTCTTACTTTTCAGATTTTCTTAGTTTTTTTAAGGTCAGGATGAGAGAATGTTTTTTTTTTACAAAGTTCAAAATCTGTCAATTATTGTCCAAATGATTTTTTATTTCACATCTAAACATGTGAAATGCATGAACTATGGCAAAAAAAAAAAAAAAAAATTGGTTTGATTTTTTTACTTTTCAGATTTTCTTAGTTTTCATTTAAGGTCCGGGGTCAGGAAAAAAAGACAGATTTTTGAAAAATTTCAAAATCTGTCAATTATTGTCCAAATTATTATTTTTTCACATCTACACATGTGAAATGCATTAACTATGGCAACAAAATGAAAAAAAAAAAAAAAAATTGGTCTGATTTTTTTCTTACTTTTCAGATTTTTTTCTTAGTTTTCAGCGGTCAGGATCGAGAATTTTTTTTTACAAATTTCAAAATCTGTCAGATATTGTCCAAATTATTTTTTATTTCATGTCTAGACATGTGAAATGCATGAACTATGGCAAAAAAAGTGAAAAAAAAAAAAATTGGTTTGATTTTTTAGGTACTTTTTCAGATTTTCTTAGTTTTCATTTAAGGTCCGGGGTCAGGAAAAAAGACAGATTTTTGAAAAATTTCAAAATCTGTCAATTATTGTCCAAATTATTATTTTTTCACATCTACACATGTGAAATGCATTAACTATGGCAACAAAAATGAAAAACAAAATTGGTCTGATTTTTTTCTTACTTTTCAGATTTTTTCTTAGTTTTTTGCGGTCAGGATGAGGAGAAAGTTTTTTTTACAAATTTCAAAATCTGTCAGATATTGTCCAAATTATTTTTTTTATTTCATGTCTAGACATGTGAAATGCATAAACTATGGCAAAAAAGTGGAAAAAAAAGAATGGTCTGATTTTTTTTCATTACTTTTCAGATTTTCTTAGTTTTCATATAAGGTCCGGGGTCAGGAAAAAGACAGATTTTTGAAAAAATTTTATTTCATGTATAGACATGTGAAATGCATGAACTATGGCAAAAAATGAAAAAAATTTGGTTTGATTTTTCATTACTTTTCAGATTTTCTTAGTTTTCATTTAAAGTCCGGGTCAGGAAAAAAGACAGATTTTGAAAAATTTCAAAATCTGTCAATTATTGTCCAAATTATTATTTTTTTCACGTCTACACATGTGAAATGCATTAACTATGGCAACAAAAATGAAAAAAAAATTGGTCTGATTTTTTTCTTACTTTTCAGATTTTCTTAGTTTTTGCGGTCAGGAGGATGAGAAGTTTTTTTTTACAAATTTCAAAATCTGTCAGATATTGTCCAAATGATTTTTATTTCACATCTAAACATGTGAAATGCATGAACTATGGCAAAAAAAAGTGAAAAAAAAAAATTGGTCTGATTTTTTCAGTACTTTTCAGATTTTCTTAGTTTTCATTTAAGGTCGGGGTCAGGAAAAAGGAAAAAACAGAAATGCATTTTGAAAAAAAAAATTTCAAAAAATTGGTCAATTATTGTCCAAATTATTATTTTTTCACATCTACACATGTGAAATGCATTAACTATGGCAACAAAAAATGAAAAAAAAATTGGTCTGATTTTTTCGTACTTTTCAGATTTTTTTAGTTTTCGCGGTCAGGATGAGAGAAAGTTTTTTTTTTTACAAATTTCAAAATCTGTCAGATATTGTTCAAATTATTTTTTATTTCATGTCTAGACATGTGAAGTGCATGAACTATGGCAAAAAAGTGAAAAAAAATTGGTTTGATTTTTTCGTACTTTTCAGATTTTCTTAGTTTTCATTTAAGGTCCGTGGTCAGGAAAAAAGACAGATTTTTGAAAAATTTCAAAATCTGTCAATTATTGTCCAAATTATTTTTATTTCACATCTAGACATGTGAAATGTATGAACTATGGCAAAAAAATGAAAAAAAAAATTGGTCTGATTTTTTTTTTCTTACTTTTCAGATTTTCTTAGTTTTTCAGCGGTCAGGATCAGGAAAGTTTTTTTACAAATTTCAAAATCTGTCAGATATTGTCCAAATTATTTTTTTATTTCATGTCTAGACATGTGAAATGCATAAACTATGGCAAAAAAAAAGTGGAAAAAAAAATGGTCTGATTTTTTTCATTACTTTTCAGATTTTCTTAGTTTTCATATAAGGTCCGGGGTCAAAAGGAAAAAGACAGATTTTTGAAAATTTTATTTCATGTATAGACATGTGAAATGCATGAACTATGGCAAAAAGTGAAAAAAATTTGGTTTGATTTTTTCATACTTTTTTCAGATTTCCTTAGTTTTCATTTAAAGTCCGGGGTCAGGAAAAAAGACAGATTTTTTGAAAAATTTCAAAATCTGTCAATTATTGTCCAAATTATTATTTTTCACATCTCTACACATGTGAAATGCATTAACTATGGCAACAAAAATGAAAAAAAAAATTGGTCTGATTTTTTTTTCTTACTTTTCAGATTTTCTTAGTTTTCAGCGGTCAGGATGAGAAAAGTTTTTTTTTACAAATTTCAAAATCTGTCAGATATTGTCCAAATTATTTTTTTATTTCATGTCTAGACATGTGAAATGCATAAACTATGGCAAAAAGTGGAGAAAAAAGAATGGTCTGATTTTTTCGTACTTTTCAGATTTTCTTAGTTTTCATATAAGGTCGGGGTCAGGAAAAAAGACAGATTTTTTGAAAATTTTATTTCATGTATCTAGACATGTGAAATGCATGAACTATGGCAAAAAAAAAAAAAAATTTGGTTTGATTTTTTCATTACTTTTCAGATTTTCCTTAGTTTTCATTTAAAGTCCGGGGTCAGGAAAAAAGACAGATTTTTGAAAAATTTCAAAATCTGTCAATTATTGTCCAAATTATTATTTTTTCACATCTACACATGTGAAATGCATTAACTATGGCAACAAAAATGAAAAAAAAATTGGTCTGATTTTTTTCTTACTTTTCAGATTTTCTTAGTTTTTGCGGTCAGGATGCGAGAAAGTTTTTTTTTACAAATTTCAAAATCTGTCAGATATTGTCCAAATTATTTTTTATTTCATGTCTAGACATGTGAAATGCATAAACTATGGCAAAAAAGTGAAAAAAAAAATTGGTCTGATTTTTCATTACTTTTCAGATTTTCTTAGTTTTCATTTAAGGTCGGGGTCAGGAAAAAAGACAAAAATTTCAAAATCTGTCAATTATTGTCCAAAAAAATGTCTAGACATGTGAAATGCATGAACTATGGCAAAAAAATGAAAAAAATTTTGGTTTGATTTTTTTTTCTTACTTTTCAGATTTTCTTAGTTTTCATTTTAAAATCAGGAAAAAAATTTTTTTTTGAAAAATTTCAAAATCTGTCAATTATTGTCCAAATTATTATTTTTCACGTCTACACATGTGAAATGCATTAACTATGGCAACAAAAATGAAAAAAAAATTGGTCTGATTTTTTTTCTTACTTTTCAGATTTTCTTAGTTTTCAGGCGGTCAGGGAAAAAGAAAGTTTTTTTTACAAATTTCAAAATCTGTCAGATATTGTCCAAATGATTTTTATTTCACATCTAAACATGTGAAATGCATGAACTATGGCAAAAAAAGTGAAAAAAAAAATTGGTCTGATTTTTTCATTTACTTTTCAGATTTTCTTAGTTTTCATATAAGGTCGGGGTCAGGAAAAAAAGATTTTTGAAAATTTTTATTTCATGTATAGACATGTGAAATGCATGAACTATGGCAAAAAAAAAAGAAAAAAAAATTTGGTTTGATTTTTTTGTACTTTTCAATTTCCTTAGTTTTCATTTAAAGTCGGGGTCAGGAAAAAAGACAGATTTTTGAAAAATTTCAAAATCTGTCAATTATTAATCAAATTATTATTTTTTCACATCTACACAAAATGCATTAACTATGGCAACAAAAATGAAAAAAATTGGTCTGATTTTTTTTTTTACTTTTTCAGATTTTCTTAGTTTTGCGGTCAGGATCAGAGAGTTTTTTTTTTACAAATTTCAAAATCTGTCAGATATTGTCCAAATTATTTTTTATTTCATGTCTAGACATGTGAAATGCATAAACTATGGCAAAAAAAATGAAAAAAAATTGGTCTGATTTTTTTTCATACTTTTCAGATTTTCTTAGTTTTCATTTAAGGTCGGGGTCAGGAAAAAGACAGATTTTTGAAAATTTTTTTATTTCATGTATAGACATGTGAAATGCATGAACTATGGCAAAAAAAATGAAAAAAAATTTGGTTTGGTTTTTTTCTTACTTTTCAGATTTTCTTAGTTTTCATTTAAAGTCGGGGTCAGAAAAAAAGACAGATTTTTGAAAATTTCAAAATCTGTCAATTATTGTCCAAATTATTTTTTTTTCATGTCTACACATGTGAAATGCATGAACTATGGCAAAAAAATGAAAAAAAATTGGTTTGATTTTTTTTTCTTACTTTTCAGATTTTCTTAGTTTTCATTTAAGGTCGGGGTCAGGGAAAAAGACAGTTTTTTTGAAAAATTTCAAAATCTGTCAATTATTGTCAAATTATTTTTTTTTCACATCTACACATGTGAAATGCATTAACTATGGCAAAAAAAATGAAAAAAAAATTGGTCTGATTTTTTTCTTACTTTTCAGATTTTTCTTAGTTTTTATAAGGTCCGCGGTCAGGAAAAAGAAAATGTTTTTTTACAAATTTCAAAATCTGTCAGATATTGTCCAAATTATTTTTTTATTTCATGTCTAGACATGTGAAATGCATTAACTATGGCAAAAAAAATGAAAAAAAAAAATTGGTTTGATTTTTTTCATTACTTTTCAGATTTTCTTAGTTTTCATTTAAGGTCGGGGTCAGGAAAAAAGACAGATTTTTTGAAAAATTTCAAAATCTGTCAATTATTGTTCAAATTATTTTTTTTTCACGTCTACACATGTGAAATGCATTAACTATGGCAAAAAAAAATGAAAAAAATTGGTCTGATTTTTTCTTTTTCAGATTTTTTTAGTTTTGTGGTCAGGATGAGAGAGCGTTTTTACAAAATTTCAAAATCTGTCAATTATTGTCAAATTATTTTTTTATTTCACATCTAAACATGTGAAAAAAAATGATTTTTCTTACTTTTCAGATTTTTCTTAGTTTTCGCCCGGTCAGGATCAAAAAGTTTTTTTTTACAAAAAAAATCTGTCAGATATTGTCCAAATGACTTTTTATTTCATGTCTAGATATCTTGAAATGCATGAACTACCTTAAAAAAGTGAAACAAAATTGGTCTATTTTTTCATTTTAGAGGTCGGGGTCAGGGAAAAAGAAAGTTTTTTTACAAAGTTCAAAATCTGTCAATTATTATCCAAATTTTATTTTCCACATCTACACATGAAATGCATTAACTATGTAACAAAAATGAAAAAAAATTGGTCTGATTTTTTTCTTACTTTCAGATTTTCTTAGTTTTTCGGCGGTCAGGATCTGAGAAAGTTTTTTTACAAATTTCAAAATCTGTCAGATATTGTCCAAATTATTTTTTATTTCATGTCTAGACATGTGAAATGCATAAACTATGGCAAAAAATTGTGAAAAAAAAATTTGGTTTTGATTTTTTCGTACTTTTCAGATTTTCTTAGTTTTCATTTAAAGTCGGGGTCAGGAAAAAGACAGATGCAGAAAAATTTCAAAATCTGTCAATTAATCCAAATTATTTTTTTTCACATCTAAATGTGAAATGCATTATATGGCAACAAAAATGAAAAAAAAATTGGTCTGATTTTTTTTCTTACTTTTCAGATTTTTCTTAGTTTTAGCGATTCGGGATGAAAGTTTTTCAAATTCAAAATCCTGTCCAGATATTGTCCAAATTACTTTTATTTCATGTCTAGACATGTGAAATGCATAAACTATGGCCAAAAAAGTGGTGAAAAAAAATTAGTCCTGATTTTTCTTACTTTTCAGATTTTTAACTTTAGCGGTCAGGATCAGGGTTTTTTACAAAGTTCAAAATCTGTCAGATTTTCCAAATTATTATTTTGTATCTACATGTGAAATGCATGAACTATGGCAAAAATGAAAAAAAAAATTTGGTCTGATTTTTTTTACTATTTTTCTTAGTTTTCATTCAAAGTCGGGATCAAGGAAAAAAAGTTTTTTGAAAAATTTCAAAATCTGTCGATTATTTGTCCAAATTATTTTTTTTTCACATCTAGACATGTGAAATGGAGTTAACTATGGCAACAAAAAATGAAAAAAAAAAAATTGGTCTGATTTTTTACTTACTTTCAGATTTTTTTAGTTTTGGCGAGGTCCCAGGATGAGAGAAAGTTTTTTTTACAAAGTTCAAAATCTGTCAATTATTGTCCAAATTATTTTTTTTATTTTATGTCTAGATATGCGAAATGTATGAACTATGGCAAAAAAGTGAAAAAAATTTGGTTTTGATTTTTATTACTTTTTCAGATTTTTCTTAGTTTTCATTTAAGGTCCGAGGGGTCAGGAAAAAGACAGATTTTTGAAAAAAATTTCCAAAATCTGTCAATTGTGTCAAAAATTATTTTTTTTTCACATCTAAACCTGTGAAATGCATTATAATGGCAACAAAATGAAAAAAAAAAATTGGTCTGGATTTTTCTTACTTTTCAGATTTTTTCTTAGTTTTCCTTGGTCATGATCGAGAGAAAGTTTTTTACAAATTTCAAAATCTGTCAGATATTGTCCAAATTATTTTTTATTTCACATCTAGCATGTGAAATGGAGTAAACTATAATAAAAAAATGAAAAAAAATTGGTCTGATTTTTTTTCTTACTTTTCAGTTTTTTTTAAGGATTCGGTCAGGAAAAAAGAAAGTTTTTGAAAAATTTAAAAATCTGTCAATTATTGTCAAATTATTTTTTTTTCACATCTACACATGTGAAATGCATTAACTATGGCAACAAAATGAAAAAGTGGTCTGATTTTTTTTTCTTACTTTTCAGATTTTTCATAGTTTTTTAGCGGTCATGATCTTTTGAGAAAGTTTTTTTTACAAATTTCAAAATCTATCAGATATTGTCAAATTATTTTTTATTTCATGTCTAGACATGTGGGAAATGAGTTAAATAATGGCAAAAAATGGAGAAAAAAAGAATAAGGTCTGATTTTTTTCTTACTTTCAGATTTTTCTTAGTTTTTCATATAAGGTCCACGAGAAAGTTTTTTTACAAATTTCAAAATCTGTCAGATTTTTGAAACTTTTATTTCATGTCTAGACATGTGAAATGCATGAACTATGGCAAAAAGTGAAAAAAAAATTTTCTTTTCAGATTTTTAGTTTGATTTTTTTTTTACAAAGTTCAAAATTTCATTATTTCCAAATTATTATTTTTTCATCTACAAGTAGGAAATGCATTAGGAAAAAAAAAAAAAAGATTTTTCTTAGTTTCGGTCATGATTTTGAGAAAGTTTTTACAAATTTCAAAATCTGTCAGATATTGTCAAATTATTATTTTCACATCTGGGCAGTGTGAAATGTCATTAACTATAATAACAAAAATGAAACAAAATTAGTGATGAGTTTTTTTTGCTTTTCAGATTTTTAGTTTCAGCGGTCAGGATGAGAAATTTTTTTACAAATTTCAAAATCTGTCAGATATTGTCCAAATTACTTTTATTTTATGTCTAAATATGCAAATGTATGAACTATAACTAAAAAGTGAAAAAAAATTTGGTTTGATTTTTGTACTTTCAGATTTTTCTTAGTTTTCATTTAAAGGTCGAGGGGTCAGGAAAAAGACAGATTTTTTGAAAAATTTCCAAAATCTGTCAATTAATGTCCAAATTATTTTTTTTTCACATCTAAACCTGTGAAATGCATTAATATGTAACAAAAATGAAAAAAAAATTGGTCTGATTTTTTTCTTACTTTCAGATTTTCTTAGTTTTTAGCGGTCAGGATCTTGAGAAAGTTTTTTTACAAATTTCAAAATCTGTCAGATATTGTCCAAATTACTTTTTATTTCATGTCTAGATATGTGAAATGCATGAACTATGGCAAAAAGTGGTGAAAAAAATTTGGTTTGATTTTTTAAATACTTTTCAGATTTCTTAGTTTTCATTTAAAGTCGAGGTCAGGAAAAAGACAGATTTTTGAAAATTTCAAAAATCTATCAATTAATGTCAAATTATTTTTTTTTCACATCTAAGCCTGTGAAATGCATTAACTATGGCAACAAAATGAAAAAAATTAGGTCTGATTTTTTTCTTACTTTTTCAGATTTTTCTTAGTTTTTTGGCGGTCAGGATCTGAGAAAAGTTTTTTTTACAATTTCAAAATCTGTCAGATATTGTCAAATTATTTTTTATTTCATGTCTAGACATGAAATGCATAAACTATGGCAAAAAGTGGAAAAAAAATTGGTCTGATTTTTTCTTACTTTTCAGATTTTTTAGTTTTCAGCGGTCAGGATCGAAAGTTTTTTTACAAAAAGACTGTCAATTTTGTCCAAAATTTTTTTTCATGTCTACACATGTGAAATGCATTAACTATAGCAACAAAATGAAAAAAAAATTTGGTTTGATTTTTTTTTACTTTTCAGATTTTAGTTTTCATTCAAAGTCGAGGGGTCATGAAAAAAGACAGTTTTTAAAAATTTCAAAATCTGTCAGATATTGTCCAAATTATTTTATTTTCAAATCTAGACATGTGAAATGAGTTAACTATGGCAACAAAAAATGAAAAAAAATTGGTCTTTTTTTTTTTTACTTTTCAGATTTTTTTTAGCTTCTTGGTCAGGATCGAGAAAGTTTTTTTTACAAATTTCAAAATCTGTCAGATATTGTCCAAATTACTTTTTTATTTTATGTCTAGATATGCAGAAATACATTAACTATGGCAAAAAAATGAAAAAAAATTTAGTTTTGATTTTTTCATTACTTTTCAGATTTTCTTAGTTTTCATTTAAAGGTCGGGGGTCAGGAAAAAGACAGATTTTTTGAAAAATTTCAAAATCTGTCAATTAATGTCAAATTATTTTTTTTCCATCTAAACCTGTGAAATGCATTAACTATAACAAAAATGAAAAAAAAAAATTGGTCTGATTTTTTGCCTTTTCAGATTTTTATTTTTCGCGGTCAGGATGCCGAGAAAGTTTTTACAAATTTCAAAATCTGTCAATATTGTCAAATTATTTTTATTTCACATCTAGATATGTGAAATGGAGTGAACTATGGCAAAAAATTGAAAAAAAATTGTTCTGATTTTTTTTCTTACTTTTCAGATTTTTTAGTTTTCATTTAAAGGTCAGGATGAAAAAAAGTTTTTTTTTGAAAAATTTCAAAATCTGTCAATTGGTAATCCCAAATTATTATTTTTCACATCTACACATGTGAAATGTCAAATTATATAACAAAAATGAAAAAAAAATTGGTCCTGTTTTTTCTTACTTTTCAATTTTCTTAGTTTTTAGCGGTCAGGATCTTGAGAAAGTTTTTTACAAATTTCAAAATCAATCAGATATTGTCAAATATTTTTTATTTCATGTCTAGACATGTGAAATGAGTTAATATGGCAACAAAAATGAAAAAAAATTGGTCTGATTTTTTCATTACTTTTCAGATTTTCTTAGTTTTCATAGTCAGGATCGAGAAAGTTTTTACAAAGGAAAATCTGTGCAGATTTTTCCAAATTACTTTTTATTTCATGTATAGACATGTGAAATGCATGAACTATGGCAAAAAAGGTTAATTTGGACGATTTTTTTTTCTTACTTTTCAGATTTTTTTTTTCATTCAAAGTCAGGATGAAAAAAGAAAGATTTTTTTAAAAATTTCAAAATCTGTCAATTATTCCAAATTATTATTTTTTCCGTCTACACATGTGAAATGCATTAACTATGGCAACAAAAATGAAAAAAAAATTGGTCTGATTTTTTTTTTGCCTCAGATTTTCTTAGTTTTTACTTGGTCAGGATGCGAGAAAGTTTTTTTTACAAATTTCAAAATCTGTCAGATATTGTCCAAATTATTTTTATTTCATATCTAGGCGTGTAAATGCATTAACTATGGCAACAAAATGAAAAAAAATTGGTCTGATTTTTTTTCTTACTTTTCAGATTTTTAGTTTTCATTTTAAAGGTCAGGATCAGGAAAAAGTTTTTTAGAAAATTTCAAAATCTATCAGATATTGTCAAATTACTTTTTTTTTATGTCTAGATATAATGAAATGCATTAACTATGGCAAAAAAATAGAAAAAAAATTTGGTTTGATTTTTTTCTTACTTTTCAGATTTTCTTAGTTTTCATTTAAGGTCGGGGTCAGGAAAAGAAAGTTTTTGAAAAATTTCAAAATCTGTCAGATATTGTCCAAATTATTTTTTATTTTCACATCTAAACCTGTGAAATGCATAAACTATGGCAAAAAAATGAAAAAAAAATGGTCTGATTTTTTTCTTACTTTTCAGATTTTTCTTAGTTTTCCGGTCAGGATCGAGAAAGTTTTTCAAATTTCAAAATCTGTCAGATATTGTCCAAATTATTTTTATTTCATGTCTAGATATGTGAAATGCATGAACTATGGCAAAAAAGTGAAAAAAAATTTGGTTTGATTTTTTACGTACTTTTCAAGATTTTCTTAGTTTTCATTTAAAGTCGAGGGTCGGGGAAAAAAAGACAGATTTTTGAAAATTTCAAAAATCTGTCAATTATTATCAAATTATTTTTTTTTCACATCTAAACCTGTGAAATGCATTAACTATAAATAACAAAAATGAAAAAAAAAAGTGGTCTGATTTTTTTTTTACTTTTCAGATTTTTTTAGTTTTTCTTGGTCAGGATCACGAAAGTTTTTTTTACAAATTTCAAAATCACTGTCAGATATTGTCCAAATTATTTTTATTTCATGTCTAGACATGTGTGGAAATGCATAAACTATGGCAAAAAGTGAGAAAAAAAAAATTGGTCTGATTTTTTCTTACTTTTTCAGATTTTTTAGTTTTCATATAAGGTCGAGGTCAGGGAATGAAAGTTTTTGAAAAATTTCAAAATCTGTCAATTATTGGCCAAATTATTATTTTTCACAACTACATGTGAAATGCATTAATATGGCAACAAAAATGAAAAAAAAATTTTTCTTTTCAGATTTTTTTTTTTTTTTTTGTTCCAAAATCTCGAATTTTTCTTAGTTTTAGCGGTCATGATGCGCAACAAAAATGAAAAAAAAAAGGTGGTTTTTCATACTTTCAAAGTTTTTCAAAATCTGTCAGATATTTTGAAAAATTTCAAAAATTATTTTTTTATTTTCACATCTAGACATGTGAAATGGATTAACTATGGCAACAAAAATGAAAAAAAATTGGTCTGATTTTTTTTTCTTACTTTTTCAGATTTTTTTAGTTTTCGGTCAGGATCAGGAAGTTTTTTACAAATTTCTTTGTCAGATATTGTCCAAATTATTTTTTTTTTGTAAAAATTTCAAAAATCTGGTCTGATTTTTGTCCCAATTTTCATATAACTTTTTATTTTTATTTCATGTATAGATATGTGAAATGCATGAACTATGGCAAAAAAGTGAAAAAATTTGGTTTGATTTTCATTACTTTTCAGATTTTCTTAGTTTTCATTCAAGGTCGAGGGGTCAGGGAAAAAAGACAGATTTTGAAAAATTTCAAAATCTGTCAATTGTCAATCAAATTATTTTTTTTCACTAAACCTGTGAAATGCATTAACTATGGCAACAAAATGAAAAAAATTGGTCTGTTTTTCTTACTTTTCAGATTTCTTAGTTTTTGCGGTCAGGATCTTGAGAAAGTTTTTTACAAATTTCAAAATCTTTCAGATATTGTCCAAATTATTTTTTATTTCATGTCTAGACATGTGAAATGCAGTAAACTATGGCAAAAATGGAGAGAAAAACAAATTGGTCTGATTTTTTAGGTACTTTTCAGATTTTTTTAGTTTTCATATAAGGTCGAGGGATGAGGAAAAAAGTTTTTTTTTTACAAATTTCAAAATCTGTCAATTATTCAATCCCAAATTATTATTTTCACATCCACATGTGAAATGCATTAACTATAACAACAAAATGAAAAAAAAAAAAAATTGGTCTGATTTTTTTTTTTTTCAAGATTTTTCTTAGTTTTTCGCGGTCCATGATGCCAGAAAAGTTTTTTTACAAATTTCAAAATCTGTAAGATATTGTCCAAATTATTTTTTATTTCACATCTAGATAATGAAATATGAACTATATGGCAAAAAAAGAAAAAAAAAAAAATTGGTCTGATTTTTCTTACTTTTCAAATTTTTTAGTTTTCAGCGGTCGGGATGAAAAAAAAAGACAGATTTTTTTAAAAATTTCAAAAATCTATCAATTATTCAAGTATTATTATTTTTCCGCGTCTACACATATGAAATGCATTAACTATGGCAACAAAATGAAAAAAAAATTAGGTCTGATTTTTTTTTTTAGCACTCAGATTTTTTTAGTTTTTCTGGGGTCATGATCTCTGAGAAAGTTTTTTACAAATTTCAAAATCTGTCAGATATTGTCAAATTATTTTTTATTTCACATCTAGATATGTGATAAGGTTAACTATGGCAACAAAAATGAAAAAAAAATTGGTCTGATTTTTCATACTTTTCAGATTTTCTTAGTTTTCTTTTTAAAGTCGAGGTCAGGATGAGAGAAAGTTTTTTAAAAATTTCAAAATCTGTCAATTGTTGTCCAAAATTTTTTTTTCACATCTACATGTGAAATGCATTAATATGCAACAAAAATGAAAAAATTAGTCTGATTTTTTCTTACTTTCAGATTTTCTTAGTTTCCCAGCGGTCAGGATCGCGAGAAAAGTTTTTTACAAATTTCCAAAATCTGTCAGATATTGTCAAATTATTTTTTATTTCATGTCTAGACATGTGAAATGCATAAACTATGGCAAAAAAAAAAAAACTTTTCGAGATTTCTAAAAAAAAAAGACAGATTTTTGGAATTTTATTTTTTGATTTGCATGAACTATGGCCAAAAAAATTAGAAAAAGTTTACTTTTCAGATTTTCTTAGTTTTTCATTTAAGGTCCGGGGGTCAGGAAAAAGACAGATTACGAAAAATTTCAAAATCTGTCAATTAATCAAATTATTTTATTTTTCACGTCTAAACCTGTGGGAAATGCATTAACTATGGCAACAAAAATGAAAAAAAATTGGTCTGATTTTTTTTTTTTTTTTCAGATTTTTCTTATTTTTCAAGTCAGGATCACGAGAAAGTTTTTTTTAAAATTTCAAAATCTTTCAGATATTGTCCAAATTATTTTTTATTTCATGTCTAGACATGTAAATGAGTAAATATGCAACAAAAGTGGAGAAAAAAAATGGTCTGATTTTTTCTTACTTTTCAGATTTTTTAGTTTTCATATAAGGTCGGGTCAGGAAAAAGAAAGATTTTTGAAAAAGTTCAAAATCTGTCAATTATTGTCCAAATTATTATTTTTTCACATCTACACATGTGAAATGCATTAACTATAGCAAAAAATGAAAAAAAATTGGTCTGATTTTTTTTTACTTTTTCAGATTTTTCTTTTTTTTGGTCATGATGCCAGAAAGTTTTTACAAATTTCAAAATCCTGTCAGATATTGTCCAAATTATTTTTTTTATTTCACATCTAGACATGTGAAATGCATGAACTATGGCAAAAAAATGAAAAAAATTGGTTTGATTTTTTTTCTTACTTTTCAGATTTTTAGATTTTTCATTTAAGGTCGGGGTCAGGAAAAAAGAAAGTTTTTTAAAAATTTCAAAATCTGTCAATTGTCAAATTATTATTTTTCACATCTACATGTGAAATGCATTAATATAGCAACAAAAATGAAAAAAAATTGGGTCCAGTTTTTTTTTTTTTTACTTTTTCAATTTTTTTAGTTTTAGCGGTCATGATCTTGAGAAAGTTTTTTTACAAATTTCAAAATCTGTCAGATATTGTCAAATTATTTTTTCTTTTACATCTAGACATGTGAAATGCATTAACTATGTAACAAAATGAAAAAAAATTGGTCTGATTTTTTCTTACTTTTCAGATTTTTTAGTTTCTTTAAAGTCGAGGGGTCAGGAAAAGGAAAGTTTTTTTAAAAATTTCAAATCTGTCAATTATTGTCCAAATTATTTTTTTTTTCACAACTACACATGTGGAAATGCATTAACTATGGCAACAAAAATGAAAAAAAAATTGGTCTGATTTTTTCTTACTTTTCAGATTTTCTTAGTTTTGGTCAGGGATCTTTTGAGAAAGTTTTTTTACAAATTTCAAAATCTGTCAGATATTGTCCAAATTATTTTTATTTCATGTCTAGACATGTAGAAATGCATAAACTATGGCATGAAGAATGGTCTGAAAAAAAAGGTCGAGGGTCAGGAAAAAAAATTTGGTTTTTATTTTGTAAGACATGTGAAATGCATTTTGAAAAAATTTGGTTTGATTTTTCTTACTTTTTCAGATTTTTAGTTTTCATTCGGGTCAGGAAAAAGACAGATTTTGAAAAATTTCAAAATCTGTCAATTATCATCCAAATTATTTTTTTTTTCACATCTAAACCTGTGAAATGCATTAACTATGGCAACAAAAATGAAAAAAAAATTGGTCTGATTTTTTTCTTACTTTTCAGATTTTTGTAGCGTTTTGGTCAGGATGAGAGAATGTTTTTTTTTTTTACAAGAAGTTCAAAATCATCGAATTATTTGTGGAAATGATTGTTTATTTCACGTAAACATGTGAAATGTGAACTATGGCAAAAAAGTGAAAAAAATTGGTCTGGAGATTTTTCGTACTTTTCAGATTTTCTTAGTTTTCATTTTAAGGTCGGGGTCAGGAAAAAGTGAGATTTTAGAAAAATTTCAAAATCTATCAATTATTGTCAAATTATTATTTTTCACAACTACACATGTGAAATGCATTAGCTATGGCAACAAAATGAAAAAAAGTGGGTCTGATTTTTGATTTTTTTTCTTACTTTTCAGATTTTCTTAGTTTTTAGTTTAGGCAAAAATAGCCTTAAGTTTAGGCAGAATAGCCTTTAGTATTTTCCACTGCACCTCACGGCCATGGGGTTAGGTTAGGTTAGGGTTAGGGTTAGGGTTAGGTTAGGTTAGGGTTAGGTTAGGGTTAGGGTTAGGGTTAGGGTTAGGGTTAGGGTTAGGGTTAGGGTTAGGGT
>NW_025962133.1:530451-545914 GCF_017589495.1 Alosa alosa | reverse complement strand
ACATTTGAAATGCATGATCTATGCAAAAAAAGTGAAAAAAAAAAATTTGTCTGATTTTTTTTCGGACTTTTCAGATTTTCTTAGTTTTCACATAAGGTCCGGGGTCAGGAAAAAAAGACAGATTTTGACAAATTTCAAAATATGTCAGATATTGTCCAAATTATTTTTTAATTCACGCCTAGACATTTGAAATGCATGATCTATGGCAAAAAAAAGTGAAAAAAAAATTGTCTGATTTTTTTTTCGGACTTTTCAGATTTTCTTAGTTTTCACATAAAGGTCCGGGGTCAGGAAAAAGACAGATTTTGACAAATTTCAAAATATGTCAGATATTGTCCAAATTATTTTTAATTCACGTCTAGACATTTGAAATGCATGATCTATGGCAAAAAAAGTGAAAAAAAAAATTGTCTGATTTTTTTCGGACTTTTCAGATTTTCTTAGTTTTCACATAAGGTCCGGGGTCAGGAAAAAAAGACAGATTTTGACAAATTTCAAAATATGTCAGATATTGTCCAAATTATTTTTTAATTCACGCCTAGACATTTGAAATGCATGATCTATGCAAAAAAAAAGAAAAAAAAAATTGTCTGATTTTTTTTCGGACTTTTCAGATTTTCTTAGTTTTCACATAAGGTCCGGGTCAGAAAAAAGACAGATTTTGACAAATTTCAAAATATGTCAGATATTGTCCAAATTATTTTTTAATTCATGTCTAGACATTTGAAATGCATGATCTATGGCAAAAAAAAGTGAAAAAAAAAAATTGTCTGATTTTTTTCGGACTTTTCAGATTTTCTTAGTTTTCACATAAGGTCCGGGGTCAGGAAAAGACAGATTTTGACAAATTTCAAAATATGTCAGATATTGTCCAAATTATTTTTAATTCACGCCTAGACATTTGAAATGCATGATCTATGGCAAAAAAAAAAAAAAATTGTCTGATTTTTTTTCGACTTTTCAGATTTTCTTAGTTTTCACATAAGGTCCGGGGTCAGGAAAAGACAGATTTTGACAAATTTCAAAATATGTCAGATATTGTCCAAATTATTTTTAATTCACGCCTAGACATTTGAAATGCATGATCTATGGCAAAAAAAAGTGAAAAAAAAAAATTGTCTGATTTTTTTCGGACTTTTCAGATTTTCTTAGTTTTCACATAAGGTCCGGGGTCAGGAAAAAAGACAGATTTTGACAAATTTCAAAATATGTCAGATATTGTCCAAATTATTTTTTAATTCACGTCTAGACATTTGAAATGCATGATCTATGGCAAAAAAAAAAAAAAAAAAAATTGTCTGATTTTTTTTCGGACTTTTCAGATTTTCTTAGTTTTCACATAAGGTCCGGGGTCAGGAAAAAGACAGATTTTGACAAATTTCAAAATATGTCAGATATTGTCCAAATTATTTTTAATTCACGCCTAGACATTTGAAATGCATGATCTATGGCAAAAAAAAAGTGAAAAAAATTGTCTGATTTTTTTTCGACTTTTCAGATTTTCTTAGTTTTCACATAAGGTCCGGGTCAGGAAAAAGACAGATTTTGACAAATTTCAAAATATGTCAGATATTGTCCAAATTATTTTTAATTCACGCCTAGACATTTGAAATGCATGATCTATGGCAAAAAAAAAAAAAAAAAATTGTCTGATTTTTTTTTCGACTTTTCAGATTTTCTTAGTTTTCACATAAGGTCCCGGGTCAGGAAAAAAGACAGATTTTGACAAATTTCAAAATATGTCAGATATTGTCCAAATTATTTTTTAATTCACGCCTAGACATTTGAAATGCATGATCTATGGGAAAAAAAAAGTGAAAAAAAAAAATTGTCTGATTTTTTTTTCGGACTTTTCAGATTTTCTTAGTTTTCACATAAGGTCCGGGTCAGGAAAAGACAGATTTTGACAAATTTCAAAATATGTCAGATATTGTCCAAATTATTTTTTTTAATTCACGCCTAGACATTTGAAATGCATGATCTATGCAAAAAAAAGTGAAAAAAAAAAAATTGTCTGATTTTTTTTCGACTTTTCAGATTTTCTTAGTTTTCACATAAGGTCCGGGTCAGGAAAAAAGACAGATTTTGACAAATTTCAAAATATGTCAGATATTGTCCAAATTATTTTTAATTCACGCCTAGACATTTGAAATGCATGATCTATGGCAAAAAAAAAGTGAAAAAAAAATTGTCTGATTTTTTTTTCGGACTTTTCAGATTTTCTTAGTTTTCACATAAGGTCCGGGTCAGGAAAAAAGACAGATTTTGACAAATTTCAAAAAATATGTCAGATATTGTCCAAATTATTTTTTAATTCACGCCTAGACATTTGAAATGCATGATCTATGGCAAAAAAAGTGAAAAAAAATTGGTCTGATTTTTTTTTTTCGACTTTTCAGATTTTCTTAGTTTTCACATAAGGTCCGGGGTCAGAAAAAGACAGATTTTGACAAATTTCAAAATATGTCAGATATTGTCCAAATTATTTTTTAATTCACGCCTAGACATTTGAAATGCATGATCTATGGCAAAAAAGTGAAAAAAAAAATTGTCTGATTTTTTTTCGACTTTTTCAGATTTTCTTAGTTTTCACATAAGGTCGGGGTCAGAAAAAAGACAGATTTTGACAAATTTCAAAATATGTCAGATATTGTCCAAATTATTTTTAATTCACGCCTAGACATTTGAAATGCATGATCTATGGCAAAAAAAAAAGTGAAAAAAAAAAAAATTTGTCTGATTTTTTTTCGACTTTTCAGATTTTCTTAGTTTTCACATAAGGTCCGGGGTCAGAAAAAAAAAGACAGATTTTGACAAATTTCAAAATATGTCAGATATTGTCCAAATTATTTTTAATTCACGCCTAGACATTTGAAATGCATGATCTATGAAAAAAAAAGTGAAAAAAAAAAATTGTCTGATTTTTTTTCGGACTTTTCAGATTTTCTTAGTTTTCACATAAGGTCCGGGTCAGGAAAAAAGACAGATTTTGACAAATTTCAAAATATGTCAGATATTGTCCAAATTATTTTTAATTCACGCCTAGACATTTGAAATGCATGATCTATGGCAAAAAAAAGAAAAAAAAAAAAAATTGTCTGATTTTTTTTCGACTTTTCAGATTTTCTTAGTTTTCACATAAGGTCCGGGGTCAGGAAAAAAGACAGATTTTGACAAATTTCAAAATATGTCAGATATTGTCCAAATTATTTTTAATTCACGCCTAGACATTTGAAATGCATGATCTATGGCAAAAAAAAAAAAAAAAAAAATTGTCTGATTTTTTTCGACTTTTCAGATTTTCTTAGTTTTCACATAAGGTCCGGGTCAGGAAAAAGACAGATTTTGACAAATTTCAAAATATGTCAGATATTGTCCAAATTATTTTTTAATTCACGTCTAGACATTTGAAATGCATGATCTATGGCAAAAAAAGTGAAAAAAAAAATTGTCTGATTTTTTTCGGACTTTTCAGATTTTCTTAGTTTTCACATAAGGTCCGGGGTCAGGAAAAAAGACAGATTTTGACAAATTTCAAAATATGTCAGATATTGTCCAAATTATTTTTTAATTCACGTCTAGACATTTGAAATGCATGATCTATGGCAAAAAAAAGTGAAAAAAAAAATTGTCTGATTTTTTTCGGACTTTTCAGATTTTCTTAGTTTTCACATAAGGTCCGGGGTCAGAAAAAAAGACAGATTTTGACAAATTTCAAAATATGTCAGATATTGTCCAAATTATTTTTTAATTCACGTCTAGACATTTGAAATGCATGATCTATGGCAAAAAAAAAGTGAAAAAAAAATTGGTCTGATTTTTTTCCGACTTTTCAGATTTTCTTAGTTTTCACATAAGGTCCGGGGTAAGAAAAAAGACAGATTTTGACAAATTTCAAAATATGTCAGATATTGTCCAAATTATTTTTTAATTCACGTCTAGACATTTGAAATGCATGATCTATGGCAAAAAAAGTGAAAAAAAAAATTGTCTGATTTTTTTTTTTCGACTTTTCAGATTTTCTTAGTTTTCACATAAGGTCCGGGTCAGAAAAAAAGACAGATTTTGACAAATTTAAAATATGTCAGATATTGTCCAAATTATTTTTAATTCACGCCTAGACATTTGAAATGCATGATCTATGGCAAAAAAAAAGTGAAAAAAAAAATTGTCTGATTTTTTTTCGACTTTTCAGATTTTCTTAGTTTTCACATAAGGTCCGGGTCAGAAAAAAAGACAGATTTTGACAAATTTCAAAATATGTCAGATATTGTCCAAATTATTTTTAATTCACGCCTAGACATTTGAAATGCATGATCTATGTAAAAAAAAAGTGAAAAAAAAATTGTCTGATTTTTTTTCGACTTTTCAGATTTTCTTAGTTTTCACATAAGGTCCGGGTCAGGAAAAAGACAGATTTTGACAAATTTCAAAATATGTCAGATATTGTCCAAATTATTTTTAATTCACGCCTAGACATTTGAAATGCATGATCTATGGCAAAAAAAAAGTGAAAAAAAATTGTCTGATTTTTTTTCGACTTTTCAGATTTTCTTAGTTTTCACATAAGGTCCGGGGTCAGAAAAAAGACAGATTTTGACAAATTTCAAAATATGTCAGATATTGTCCAAATTATTTTTAATTCACGCCTAGACATTTGAAATGCATGATCTATGGCAAAAAAAAGTGAAAAAAAAAATTGTCTGATTTTTTTTTCGGACTTTTCAGATTTTCTTAGTTTTCACATAAGGTCCGGGGTCAGGAAAAAAAGACAGATTTTGACAAATTTCAAAATATGTCAGATATTGTCCAAATTATTTTTTAATTCACGCCTAGACATTTGAAATGCATGATCTATGGTAAAAAAAAGTGAAAAAAAATTGTCTGATTTTTTTTTTCGGACTTTTCAGATTTTCTTAGTTTTCACATAAGGTCCGGGGTCAGGAAAAAAAGACAGATTTTGACAAATTTCAAAATATGTCAGATATTGTCCAAATTATTTTTAATTCACGCCTAGACATTTGAAATGCATGATCTATGGCAAAAAAAGTGAAAAAAAAATTGTCTGATTTTTTTTTTTTTTTTCAGATTTTCTTAGTTTTCACATAAGGTCCGGGGTCAGGAAAAAAGACAGATTTTGACAAATTTCAAAATATGTCAGATATTGTCCAAATTATTTTTTAATTCACGTCTAGACATTTGAAATGCATGATCTATGGTAAAAAAAAAAGAAAAAAAAAAATTTGTCTGACTTTTTTTTTTTTCGGACTTTTCAGATTTTCTTAGTTTTCACATAAGGTCCGGGTCAGGAAAAAAAGACAGATTTTGACAAATTTCAAAATATGTCAGATATTGTCCAAATTATATTTTTAATTCACGCCTAGACATTTGAAATGCATGATCTATGCAAAAAAAGTGAAAAAAAAATTGTCTGATTTTTTTCGGACTTTTCAGATTTTCTTAGTTTTCACATAAGGTCCGGGGTCAGAAAAAAGACAGATTTTGACAAATTTCAAAATATGTCAGATATTGTCCAAATTATTTTTTAATTCACGCCTAGACATTTGAAATGCATGATCTATGGCAAAAAAAAAAAAAAAAAAAAAAATTGTCTGATTTTTTTTCGGACTTTTCAGATTTTCTTAGTTTTCACATAAGGTCCGGGGTCAGAAAAAGACAGATTTTGACAAATTTCAAAATATGTCAGATATTGTCCAAATTATTTTTTTTAATTCACGCCTAGACATTTGAAATGCATGATCTATGGCAAAAAAAAAAAAAAAAAAATTGTCTGATTTTTTTTTCGACTTTTCAGATTTTCTTAGTTTTCACATAAGGTCCGGGGTCAGAAAAAGACAGATTTTGATTTTGACAAATTTCAAAATATGTCAGATATTGTCCAAATTATTTTTTAATTCACGCCTAGACATTTGAAATGCATGATCTATGGCAAAAAAAAAAGAAAAAAAAATTGTCTGATTTTTTTTTTCGACTTTTCAGATTTTCTTAGTTTTCACATAAGGTCCGGGTCAGGAAAAAAGACAGATTTTGACAAATTTCAAAATATGTCAGATATTGTCCAAATTATTTTTAATTCACGCCTAGACATTTGAAATGCATGATCTATGGCAAAAAAAGTGAAAAAAAAAATTGTCTGATTTTTTTTTCGGACTTTTCAGATTTTCTTAGTTTTCACATAAGGTCCGGGGTCAGAAAAAAAAGACAGATTTTGACAAATTTCAAAATATGTCAGATATTGTCCAAATTATTTTTTAATTCACGCCTAGACATTTGAAATGCATGATCTATAAAAAAAAAAGTGAAAAAAAAAAAATTTGTCTGATTTTTTTCGGACTTTTCAGATTTTCTTAGTTTTCACATAAGGTCCGGGGTCAGGAAAAAAAGACAGATTTTGACAAATTTCAAAATATGTCAGATATTGTCCAAATTATTTTTAATTCACGCCTAGACATTTGAAATGCATGATCTATGGCAAAAAAAAAGTGAAAAAAAAAATTGTCTGATTTTTTTTTTTTCGGACTTTTCAGATTTTCTTAGTTTTCACATAAGGTCCGGGTCAGGAAAAAAAGACAGATTTTGACAAATTTCAAAATATGTCAGATATTGTCCAAATTATTTTTAATTCACGCCTAGACATTTGAAATGCATGATCTATGGCAAAAAAAGTGAAAAAAAAAATTGTCTGATTTTTTTTTCGACTTTTCAGATTTTCTTAGTTTTCACATAAGGTCGGGGTCAGGAAAAAGACAGATTTTGACAAATTTCAAAATATGTCAGATATTGTCCAAATTATTTTTAATTCACGCCTAGACATTTGAAATGCATGATCTATAAAAAAAAAGTGAAAAAAAAAAATTGTCTGATTTTTTTTCGGACTTTTCAGATTTTCTTAGTTTTCACATAAGGTCCGGGGTCAGACAAAAAAAAGACAGATTTTGACAAATTTCAAAATATGTCAGATATTGTCCAAATTATTTTTTAATTCACGCCTAGACATTTGAAATGCATGATCTATGGCAAAAAAAAAAAAAAAAATTGTCTGATTTTTTTTTTTCGGACTTTTCAGATTTTCTTAGTTTTCACATAAGGTCCGGGGTCAGAAAAAAAAGACAGATTTTGACAAATTTCAAAATATGTCAGATATTGTCCAAATTATTTTTTAATTCACGCCTAGACATTTGAAATGCATGATCTATGGCAAAAAAAAAAAAAAAAAAAAATTGTCTGATTTTTTTCGACTTTTCAGATTTTCTTAGTTTTCACATAAGGTCCGGGGTCAAAAAAGACAGATTTTTGACAAATTTCAAAATATGTCAGATATTGTCCAAATTATTTTTAATTCACGCCTAGACATTTGAAATGCATGATCTATGGCAAAAAAAAAAGTGAAAAAAAATTTGTCTGATTTTTTTCGGATTTTTTCAGATTTTCTTAGTTTTCACATAAGGTCCGGGTCAGGAAAAAAAGACAGATTTTGACAAATTTCAAAATATGTCAGATATTGTCCAAATTATTTTTTAATTCACGCCTAGACATTTGAAATGCATGATCTATAAAAAAAAAGTGTGAAAAAAAAATTGTCTGATTTTTTTTTTCGACTTTTCAGATTTTCTTAGTTTTCACATAAGGTCCGGGGTCAGGAAAAAAGACAGATTTTGACAAATTTCAAAATATGTCAGATATTGCCAAATTTATTTTTAATTCACGCCTAGACATTTGAAATGCATGATCTATGGAGAAAAAAAAAGTGAAAAAAAATTGTCTGATTTTTTTTTTTCGGACTTTTCAGATTTTCTTAGTTTTCACATAAGGTCCGGGGTCAGAAAAAAGACAGATTTTGACAAATTTCAAAATATGTCAGATATTGTCCAAATTATTTTTTAATTCACGCCTAGACATTTGAAATGCATGATCTATGTAAAAAAAAAAAAAAAAAAAATTGGTCTGATTTTTTTTCGGACTTTTCAGATTTTCTTAGTTTTCACATAAGGTCCGGGGTCAGGAAAAAGACAGATTTTGACAAATTTCAAAATATGTCAGATATTGTCCAAATTATTTTTAATTCACGCCTAGACATTTGAAATGCATGATCTATAAAAAAAAAGTGAAAAAAATTGTCTGATTTTTTTTTCGGACTTTTCAGATTTTCTTAGTTTTCACATAAGGTCCGGGGTCAGGAAAAAGACAGATTTTGACAAATTTCAAAATATGTCAGATATTGTCCAAATTATTTTTAATTCACGCCTAGACATTTGAAATGCATGATCTATGGCAAAAAAAAAAAAAAAAAAAAATTGTCTGATTTTTTCGACTTTTCAGATTTTCTTAGTTTTCACATAAGGTCCGGGTCAGGAAAAAAGACAGATTTTGACAAATTTCAAAATATGTCAGATATTGTCCAAATTATTTTTTAATTCACGTCTAGACATTTGAAATGCATGATCTATGGCAAAAAAAGTGAAAAAAAAATTGTCTGATTTTTTTTCGGACTTTTCAGATTTTCTTAGTTTTCACATAAGGTCCGGGTCAGGAAAAAAGACAGATTTTGACAAATTTCAAAATATGTCAGATATTGTTGTCCAAATTTTTTAATTCACGCCTAGACATTTGAAATGCATGATCTATGCAAAAAAAAAGAAAAAAAAAATTGTCTGATTTTTTTCGGACTTTTCAGATTTTCTTAGTTTTCACATAAGGTCCGGGGTCAGGAAAAAGACAGATTTTGACAAATTTCAAAATATGTCAGATATTGTCCAAATTATTTTTAATTCACGCCTAGACATTTGAAATGCATGATCTATGGCAAAAAAAAAAGAAAAAAAAAAAATTGTCTGATTTTTTTCGACTTTTCAGATTTTCTTAGTTTTCACATAAGGTCCGGGGTCAGGAAAAAGACAGATTTTGACAAATTTCAAAATATGTCAGATATTGTCCAAATTATTTTTTAATTCACGCCTAGACATTTGAAATGCATGATCTATGGAAAAAAAAAAGTGAAAAAAAAAATTGTCTGATTTTTTTTTCGGACTTTTCAGATTTTCTTAGTTTTCACATAAGGTCCGGGTCAGGAAAAAGACAGATTTTGACAAATTTCAAAATATGTCAGATATTGTCCAAATTATTTTTTAATTCACGCCTAGACATTTGAAATGCATGATCTATGGCAAAAAAAGTGAAAAAAAAAAATTGTCTGATTTTTTTTTCGACTTTTCAGATTTTCTTAGTTTTCACATAAGGTCCGGGGTCAGGAAAAAGACAGATTTTGACAAATTTCAAAATATGTCAGATATTGTCCAAATTTTTTTTTTAATTCACGCCTAGACATTTGAAATGCATGATCTATGGTAAAAAAAAAGTGAAAAAAAAATTGTCTTTTTTTTCGACTTTTCAGATTTTCTTAGTTTTCACATAAGGTCCGGGGTCAGGAAAAAGACAGATTTTGACAAATTTCAAAATATGTCAGATATTGTCCAAATTATTTTTTAATTCACGCCTAGACATTTGAAATGCATGATCTATGCAAAAAAAAAGAAAAAAAAAAATTGTCTGATTTTTTTTCGACTTTTCAGATTTTTTCTTAGTTTTCACATAAGGTCCGGGGTCAGGAAAAAGACAGATTTTGACAAATTTCAAAATATGTCAGATATTGTCCAAATTATTTTTAATTCACGCCTAGACATTTGAAATGCATGATCTATGGCAAAAAAAAAGTGAAAAAAAAAAAAAATTGTCTGATTTTTTTTCGGACTTTTCAGATTTTCTTAGTTTTCACATAAGGTCCGGGTCAGGAAAAAAAAGACAGATTTTGACAAATTTCAAAATATGTCAGATATTGTCCAAATTATTTTTTAATTCACGCCTAGACATTTGAAATGCATGATCTATGGCAAAAAAAAGTGAAAAAAAAAAAATTGTCTGATTTTTTTTCGACTTTTCAGATTTTCTTAGTTTTCACATAAGGTCCGGGGTCAGGAAAAAAGACAGATTTTGACAAATTTCAAAATATGTCAGATATTGTCCAAATTATTTTTTAATTCACGTCTAGACATTTGAAATGCATGATCTATGTAAAAAAAAAAGTGAAAAAAAAATTGTCTGATTTTTTTTCGGACTTTTCAGATTTTCTTAGTTTTCACATAAGGTCCGGGTCAGGAAAAAAAGACAGATTTTTTGACAAATTTCAAAATATGTCAGATATTGTCCAAAATTTTTTTTTAATTCACGCCTAGACATTTGAAATGCATGATCTATGGCAAAAAAAAGTGAAAAAAAAAATTGTCTGATTTTTTTTTCGACTTTTCAGATTTTCTTAGTTTTCACATAAGGTCCGGGGTCAGGAAAAAAGACAGATTTTGACAAATTTCAAAATATGTCAGATATTGTCCAAATTATTTTTAATTCACGCCTAGACATTTGAAATGCATGATCTATGCAAAAAAAAAAAGTGAAAAAAAAAAATTGTCTGATTTTTTTTCGACTTTTCAGATTTTCTTAGTTTTCACATAAGGTCCGGGGTCAGAAAAAGAAAGATTTTGACAAATTTTCAAAATATGTCAGATATTGTCCAAAATTTTTTATGTAGACATTTGAAATGCATTGTCCAAATCAGATTTTTAGTTTTCACATAAGGTAATTCTCATTTTGACAGACATGTGATATTGTCCAAATTATTTTTTAATTCAAGACATTTGAAATGCATGATCTATGGCAAAAAAAAAAAAAAAAAAAAAAATTGTCTGATTTTTTTTCGACTTTTCAGATTTTCTTAGTTTTCACATAAGGTCCGGGGTCAGGAAAAAAGACAGATTTTGACAAATTTCAAAATATGTCAGATATTGTCCAAATATTTTTTTTAATTCACGCCTAGACATGTGAAATGCATGATCTATGGCAAAAAAGTGAAAAAAAAAAAAAAATTGTCTGATTTTTTTTCGACTTTTCAGATTTTCTTAGTTTTCACATAAGGTCCGGGTCAGGAAAAAAGACAGATTTTGACAAATTTCAAAATATGTCAGATATTGTCCAAATTATTTTTTAATTCACGCCTAGACATTTGAAATGCATGATCTATGTAAAAAAAAAGTGAAAAAAAAATTGTCTGATTTTTTTTTCGGACTTTTCAGATTTTCTTAGTTTTCACATAAGGTCCGGGTCAGGAAAAAGACAGATTTTGACAAATTTCAAAATATGTCAGATATTGTCCAAATTATTTTTAATTCACGCCTAGACATTTGAAATGCATGATCTATGCAAAAAAAAAAGAAAAAAAAAAATTGTCTGATTTTTTTTTCGGACTTTTCAGATTTTCTTAGTTTTCACATAAGGTCCGGGGTCAGGAAAAAGACAGATTTTGACAAATTTCAAAATATGTCAGATATTGTCCAAATTATTTTTAATTCACGCCTAGACATTTGAAATGCATGATCTATGGCAAAAAAAAAAAAAAAAAAAAAAATTGTCTGATTTTTTTTTCGACTTTTCAGATTTTCTTAGTTTTCACATAAGGTCGGGGTCAGAAAAAAGACAGATTTTGACAAATTTCAAAATATGTCAGATATTGTCCAAATTATTTTTTAATTCACGCCTAGACATGTGAAATGCATGATCTATGGCAAAAAAAAGAAAAAAAAAAAAATTGTCTGATTTTTTTTCGACTTTTCAGATTTTCTTAGTTTTCATAAGGTCCGGGTCAGGAAAAGACAGATTTTGACAAATTTCAAAATATGTCAGATATTGTCCAAATTATTTTTTAATTCACGCCTAGACATTTGAAATGCATGATCTATGGCAAAAAAGTGAAAAAAAAAATTGTCTGATTTTTTTTCGACTTTTCAGATTTTCTTAGTTTTCACATAAGGTCGGGGTCAGGGAAAAAGACAGATTTTGACAAATTTCAAAATATGTCAGATATTGTCCAAATTATTTTTAATTCACGTCTAGACATTTGAAATGCATGATCTATGGCAAAAAAAGTGAAAAAAAATTGTCTGATTTTTTTCGGACTTTTCAGATTTTCTTAGTTTTCACATAAGGTCCGGGGTCAGGAAAAAAGACAGATTTTGACAAATTTCAAAATATGTCAGATATTGTCCAAATTATTTTTAATTCACGTCTAGACATTTGAAATGCATGATCTATGAAAAAAAAAAAAAAAAAAAAAAAATTTGTCTGATTTTTTTCGACTTTTTTCAGATTTTCTTAGTTTTCACATAAGGTCCGGGGTCAGAAAAAAGACAGATTTTGACAAATTTCAAAATATGTCAGATATTGTCCAAATTATTTTTAATTCACGCCTAGACATTTGAAATGCATGATCTATGGTAAAAAAAAAGTGAAAAAAAATTGTCTGATTTTTTTTCGGACTTTTCAGATTTTCTTAGTTTTCACATAAGGTCCGGGGTCAGGAAAAGACAGATTTTGACAAATTTCAAAATATGTCAGATATTGTCCAAATTATTTTTAATTCACGCCTAGACATTTGAAATGCATGATCTATGACAAAAAAAAAAAAAAAAAAAAAAATTGTCTGATTTTTTTCGGACTTTTCAGATTTTCTTAGTTTTCACATAAGGTCCGGGGGGTCAGAAAAAAGACAGATTTTGACAAATTTCAAAATATGTCAGATATTGTCCAAATTATTTTTAATTCACGCCTAGACATTTGAAATGCATGATCTATGGCAAAAAAAGTGAAAAAAAAAAAATTGTCTGATTTTTTTTCGACTTTTCAGATTTTCTTAGTTTTCACATAAGGTCCGGGGTCAGAAAAAAAGACAGATTTTGACAAATTTCAAAATATGTCAGATATTGTCCAAATTATTTTTAATTCACGCCTAGACATTTGAAATGCATGATCTATGGCAAAAAAAAGTGAAAAAAAAAATTGGTCTGATTTTTTTTCGACTTTTCAGATTTTCTTAGTTTTCACATAAGGTCCGGGTCAGAAAAAAGACAGATTTTGACAAATTTCAAAATATGTCAGATATTGTCCAAATTATTTTTAATTCACGCCTAGACATTTGAAATGCATGATCTATGGCAAAAAAAAGTGAAAAAAAAAATTGTCTGATTTTTTTTCGGACTTTTCAGATTTTCTTAGTTTTCACATAAGGTCCGGGTCAGAAAAAAGACAGATTTTGACAAATTTCAAAATATGTCAGATATTGTCCAAATTATTTTTAATTCACGCCTAGACATTTGAAATGCATGATCTATGGCAAAAAAAGTGAAAAAAAAAATTGTCTGATTTTTTTTTCGGACTTTTCAGATTTTCTTAGTTTTCACATAAGGTCCGGGTCAGGAAAAAAAAGACAGATTTTGACAAATTTCAAAATATGTCAGATATTGTCCAAATTATTTTTTAATTCACGCCTAGACATTTGAAATGCATGATCTATGGCAAAAAAAAAAAAAAAAAAAATTGTCTGATTTTTTTTCGGACTTTTCAGATTTTCTTAGTTTTCACATAAGGTCCGGGTCAGGAAAAAAGACAGATTTTGACAAATTTCAAAATATGTCAGATATTGTCCAAATTATTTTTTAATTCACGCCTAGACATTTGAAATGCATGATCTATGTAAAAAAAAAAGTGAAAAAAATTGTCTGATTTTTTTTCGGACTTTTCAGATTTTCTTAGTTTTCACATAAGGTCCGGGGTCAGAAAAAAAAAGACAGATTTTGACAAATTTCAAAAATATGTCAGATATTGTCCAAATTATTTTTTAATTCACGCCTAGACATTTGAAATGCATGATCTATGGCAAAAAAAAGTGAAAAAAAATTGGTCTGATTTTTTTTCGGACTTTTCAGATTTTCTTAGTTTTCACATAAGGTCCGGGGTCAGAAAAAGACAGATTTTGACAAATTTTCAAAATATGTCAGATATTGTCCAAATTATTTTTAATTCACGCCTAGACATTTGAAATGCATGATCTATGGTAAAAAAAGTGAAAAAAAAAAAATTGTCTGATTTTTTTTCGGACTTTTCAGATTTTCTTAGTTTTCACATAAGGTCCGGGGTCAGGAAAAAAGACAGATTTTGACAAATTTCAAAATATGTCAGATATTGTCCAAATTATTTTTAATTCACGCCTAGACATGTGAAATGCATGATCTATGCAAAAAAAAAGTGAAAAAAAAATTGTCTGATTTTTTTTTCGGACTTTTCAGATTTTCTTAGTTTTCACATAAGGTCCGGGTCAGGAAAAAAAAGACAGATTTTGACAAATTTCAAAATATGTCAGATATTGTCCAAATTATTTTTTAATTCACGCCTAGACATTTGAAATGCATGATCTATGCAAAAAAAAGTGAAAAAAAATTGTCTGATTTTTTTTCGGACTTTTCAGATTTTCTTAGTTTTCACATAAGGTCCGGGGTCAGAAAAAAGACAGATTTTGACAAATTTCAAAATATGTCAGATATTGTCCAAATTATTTTTAATTCACGCCTAGACATTTGAAATGCATGATCTATGGCAAAAAAAAGTGAAAAAAAAAAATTGTCTGATTTTTTCGGACTTTTCAGATTTTCTTAGTTTTCACATAAGGTCCGGGGTCAGAAAAAAAAGACAGATTTTGACAAATTCAAAAATATGTCAGATATTGTCCAAATTATTTTTTAATTCACGCCTAGACATTTGAAATGCATGATCTATGGCAAAAAAAAGTGAAAAAAAAAAATTGTCTGATTTTTTTTCGGACTTTTCAGATTTTCTTAGTTTTCACATAAGGTCCGGGTCAGGAAAAAAAGACAGATTTTGACAAATTCAAAAAATATGTCAGATATTGTCCAAATTATTTTAATTCACGCCTAGACATTTGAAATGCATGATCTATGCAAAAAAAAAAAAAAAAAAAAAATTGTCTGATTTTTTTTCGGACTTTTCAGATTTTCTTAGTTTTCACATAAGGTCCGGGGGGTCAGAAAAAGACAGATTTTGACAAATTTCAAAATATGTCAGATATTGTCCAAATTATTTTTTAATTCACGCCTAGACATTTGAAATGCATGATCTATGGCAAAAAAAGTGAAAAAAAATTGTCTGATTTTTTTTCGACTTTTCAGATTTTCTTAGTTTTCACATAAGGTCCGGGTCAGAAAAAAAAAGACAGATTTTGACAAATTTCAAAATATGTCAGATATTGTCCAAATTATTTTTTAATTCACGCCTAGACATTTGAAATGCATGATCTATGGCAAAAAAAGTGAAAAAAAAAATTGTCTGATTTTTTTTTCGACTTTTCAGATTTTCTTAGTTTTCACATAAGGTCCGGGGTCAGAAAAAAGACAGATTTTGACAAATTTCAAAATATGTCAGATATTGTCCAAATTATTTTTAATTCACGCCTAGACATTTGTGAAATGCATGATCTATGGCAAAAAAAAAGTGAAAAAAAAAATTGTCTGATTTTTTTCGGACTTTTCAGATTTTCTTAGTTTTC